>NW_017297574.1:6163-15110 GCF_001594075.2 Trachymyrmex cornetzi
CCCCGCGCCTTCCCCCCCGCGCCCCGCACTCCCCTCGGAGCTCCCGGATTAGAACCGCTACAGTATACCTACTAGAGAGCAAGGTGTAATTGAGAAATAAAAAAGTCCCTGGATATCTCCAGCTGTATTAGTGAGGAAAAAGGATGAGACAATAAGATTCTGTATCGATTATCGTAAGCTTAACGATATTATTATTAAAGATTCGTATCCCTTGCCGAGAATAGACGACATCTTCGATCAACTCTCAGGTAACTCTATTCTACGTTAGATTTAATAAGCGGATACTGGCAGATTAAAATTCGGCTAGAGGATAAAGAAGAGATAGCATTCTCTATTGGAAACGGTTTATGGCAATTCAAAGTAATGCCCTTCGGTTTATGTAACGCTCCGGCTACGTTTGAGTGGGTAATGGAGCAGACTTTACAAAGATTTCTCTCAAAAATTTGTTTAATATATTTAGAAGATGTTATTATTTTTGGTAAAAGTTTTGAAGAAATGATTGAAAATTTGAGGGAAGTTTTGAATCGTATGCGAGAAGTAAATTTGAAAATTAATCCTAAAAAGTGTACTTTCTTCGGTCGTGAAGTAAAATATTTGGGGCACTCAATTTCAGCAGAAGGGATTGCCACAGACCATAATAAGATTTCTGTTATTAAAGAGTGGCCAGTTCCGAGAAATAAGAAACATCTGCGGAGCTTTTTAGGGTTATGTTCGTATTATCGTACATTTGTGAAGGGATTTTCATTATTAGCAAAACCTCTTTATGCTCTTACAGAAAACCAAACGAAATTTGTTTGGGAAGAGCAATGTGAGAACAGCTTTAATAATTTGAAACAAGCTCTCATTTCCTCACCAATTATCTCTTTTTCAAGAGAGGAGGGAGAGCTCATTCTTGACACAGATGCATCGAATTTCGGAATCGGTGCAGTCTTGTCGCAAAGACAAGACGGAAAGGAAAAAGTTATTTCATATTTTAGCCGTGTTTTAAATAAAGCCGAAAGGAATTATTGTGTCACGCGACGCGAACTTTTGTCGATAGTTGAATCGGTTAAGTCGTTTCATCATTACTTATACGGTCGGAAGTTTCTAATACGAACGGATCATATGTCGCTTAAATGGTTATTGTCTTTCAAGGAATTGGAAGGTCAATTAGCTCGCTGGAGAGGCTCCAGCAATACGATTTCCAGATAATTTATCGTAAGGGTGTGTTACACAAAAATGCTGATGGACTATCTAGACGCCCTTGTACAAATATAAAGTGTCAATATTGTGCAAGGGTTGAAATAAAGGAGGCTTCGAAAAATGGAAGTGTTGTTGCAAGGATAGTTCTGTCAGAAGGAAACTTGGAAGCTTGGCGTCAGGAACAATTAGAGGATCCTGGCATTTCCATTATTCTACAAGGAAAGAAGGCTGAGGTCCGACCATCCTGGCAAGAAGTTCCGTCCAAGCACACGTCCGCTAAAGTTTACTGGTCCTATTGGGATTCCTTGAAAATCAAGGATGGTGTTCTCTTCAAAATATGGAATGCTCCAAATCTGAAAAACACCGCTGCTCAATTGGTTGTTCCTAGAAATCGAGTTCAGGAAATTTTAAAGGAAACTTATGATTCTTCGTCAGGAGGACATTTTGGAGTTAACAAAACTCTAGAGAAGATTCGTAAGAGGTTTTACTGGGCTTCTTGCAAACAAGATATAAAGGATTGGTGCAGAACGTGCAAAGTTTGCATCGCTCGTAGAGGTCCAATGGAAAAAGGAAAATCACCGCTTCAAGTATTAATGTCGGAGCTCCACTTGAGAGGGTACAAATGGATATACTGGGACCACTCCCGACAACTTTTTCAGGGAATAGATATTTATTGGTTGTCGTCGATTTTGCTTTACCAAGTAAGGTAGAAGCCTTTCCCTTAAAAAATATTAGGGCGAAGACTATCGCAGAGATCTTCTTCAATCAGGTTATCTCGAAACACGGAGTTCCGTTGGAGGTTCATACGGATCAAGGGAGAAATTTCGAGTCTAGGATTTTTCGAGAGTTATCACAGTTGCTCGGAATTAGGAAAACGAGGACATCTGCTCTACATACTCAGTCGGATGATCAAGTGGAACGTCAACACCAGACAATTTTGAATTATTTGGCGAAATTCATTGACAAGAATCAAAAGGATTGGGATCGCTGGATTCCGATGTATCTCTTGGCTTATAGGTCTTCCAAACACGAAGCCACTGGTGTGACTACAGCAGAATTATATTTTGCTCAAGATCTCAGGCTTTCTGTAGATCTGCTGCGAGGGAATCCTCCTAAGCCTGAAGTAGTGAATTCGACGAACGATTATTTAAGCAAAATAAAAAAAAGTTAGACGAAGTTCACAAACAAATTAGGAGACGGGTTGATATTAAATCTTCTCGAACCAAGAGCTGGTATGACCAGAAGGCCAGGCAAATCTATTTTGAGAAAGGTCAAAAGGTTTGGTTATACAATTGAGAGGGAAAGCTCCTCAATTGCAGAGTAGCTGGGAGGGTCCTTATTGTGTAGAAAGGAAACTCAGTGATGTAGTTTACCAGGTATATAAATATGAAACCGGAATTTTTTAATAGACAATACACGTTTATTGCATGAAAATGATAAAAAATATTTTATTCAAAGTATTGCCCATCATTAGCTATACATTTTTCCCACCTGTCTGACAATTTGTGGATGTCACGCCAAAAAATTGTTGCTCTTTTGAGCCAAACCAGTCATCTAGCCATTTTCGTACATCTTCGTAAGAAGTGAAGCGCTGCTGAGCAAGTGCGTGTCACATCAATGCAAATAAGTAGTAATCGGACGGAGCCAAGTCTGGTGAGTAAGCCGCATGCGAAAGTATTTCCCAACCAAACGCCTCAAACGTTTCCTTGACCAGTTTTGCTGTGTGTGATGGTGTATTATTATGAAGCAAAATCACTTTGTGTTGCCTTTTTTGATATTCCGGTCGTTTTTCACGCAAAGCTTGATTCAAATTGATCATTTGTTGTCGGTAGCGTTCAGTATTAACGATTTCGCCAGGTTTTAGCAGCTCATAATAGATCACACCTTTCCGACCCCACCAAACACAGAGCATCTTCCGTCCATAGCGATTTGGCCTTGCAGCCGATGCCGATCGCCTGGAGTTAGCCATGATCTTTTACGTTTAGGATTCTCAAAATATATCCACTTTTCATCGCCAGTCACAATTCGATGGAGAAATGACTTTCTTTTGTACCTGGCGAGCAGCAGTTCGCAAGTGGTTTTTCGGTTTTCCTGCTGTCTTTCATTCAGTTCATGTGGAACCTATTTTCCCATCTTCTGGATCTTTCCCATGGATTTCAAACGTATGGAGACGGCTTCTTGTGTCACATTCAATTGATCCGCGAGTTGTTGTTGAATTTGAGCATCATCCGCATCCAACAATGCTTGCAATTCGCTGTCTTCAAACTTTTTCGATGATTTTCCACGTTCTTCGTTTCTCACGTCAAAATCGCCACTTTTGAATTTTTTAAACCACTCAAAGCACTGTGATTTACCAAGAGCACGCTCACCGTAAGCTTCAACAAGCATTCGATGCGATTCTGCAGCAGTTTTCTTCAAATGGTAACAGAAAATCAATGCTGTCCGCAAATCGTAGTTTCCAGGCACAAAATTCGACATGTTCAACGCTATTACAAACTATACTGTTGTATGAAACTTGTATTGTTGTGAGTTGAAAACCTTTGTCAGATGTCAGAACAAGGAAATGGCGTGAATGACGCGATCTGACGGCAACTACATTGATAGCTATGGCCATCTATTGGTAAATTCCGGTTTCATATTTATATAGCTGGTACTGTATTCGTAAGTCGAACAGGTTTAAAAATAAGATTGTACATTCATGCCCATTTCCACCAACGTGGATTAACTTTAACCTCGGTTCAATTTACTCTTTGTCTTTTTCTAATCTTTAGAATTAGAAAAAGACGAAGAGCAAGTTGAATCGAGATTAAACTTAATCTACGTTGGTGGAAATGGACATCAGACAGGTTAGCACCGTATCTTGAGAGGTCTGTGGGATAAAGTAAATAAACAGATATCAATTCGTTAAAAATAATAATAAATAAAGAGCCCTATTACAGTATCATTAGGATTATTAATGTAGAGATCATTAATGAATTTATTTTGCAGCGCAAGCCGCGCGGTGATAATTTTCTTTAGTTACAGAAATATTGGATACCTTGGTGGACTTTCTCTGGAGGTACTGCAATCGGCGAGGGATCATTAGTCAGCGTAAAGACTACCGATTACTGCTATGTGCTGCAATATCAACTGCGGCGTAGAGCTCAGCGGAGGTATCGGCCTGGAGGGGTTCATCGGATGGAGCAACATTCTCGGCGTTGTCAAATGTTTAGAGGCAGTTTTTTTTTTTAAAGACCGGTTTTTGAGCCGTGGTTTCTCCGCGGGCCGGAGGCCAGATGTCGAGGCGGGGATTAGGGGCAGAGGAAAAAAAAACCCCCCCCCCCCCTTTTCCGAAAAACGAAGAAACAAGAGCGCAAGGCTTCAAGAGAAGAGGCAAGAAGATCCTGAGGTTTCCTTCGTAAAGATGAGGGGATGCCCGAGCGGGTTCTGCACTCTGAAGAATTAGCTACCCTCCGTGGAATTGAAGAGGGGTCCTGCTCAGAAGGGAAGAAGACTTGGGAGGCCTCCAGGGAAAGAATTCGGTCCCAAGAGAATTAGGGCTCCAGAAAACTGTCGCGGCAGCGCAGTAGGGAGCAAGAAACTGATTGAGAGCCGAAGAATCCTTTGAAGCTTGGCGCTCGAGTCAGAATTGTCGGGTCGACAATTTAGGAGAGGGAGGGCAGTGTAACGCCCGTGCCATATCGATCCTACGCCCGTACTGTATCGATCTGATGTCCGTGCCGTATCGATCGTCGCACGTTACTCAGACGACCGGGTGTCAATTGTCAAACAAGACAGATAAATTCGGAAGTGAGCTGTCGACGCGTTGAGACGTACTCTTGGTTTTGCTCCATCTTGTATCTTAACGGTGTTCTCCTTTGCAATAAACGTTCTGTTCTTTTACGACCGTGTTTATTTCGGCGACTCGGTAGTGCGTGTGAGTGTCTGTGAGAGCGATTTCGCAAATTGGTCGCGTGGGCGCAACAATATAATTTTTACAGAAACGTCAAAATAGGGCCTTAAAGAACCTTTATAAGTTCGACATTAGTACAGCATTGATGCTATACTTCAATGCGCATGCGCTAAAAGGGAGCTCATCTAGCAACAGTGCGCCCGAGTAACAAATTTCAACTGAATTCTACGTAAATAAAAATGTATGCTTCAAAGGGTCCAAATTTAAATTTTTTTAATTTTTAACTTCAGATTCGTAATGAGCGATCCAAAAATCTCTCGGACTTCATTTTTGGCTAATTAGCTATTGTTGATTAGTCACAATCATATTTATTGGTAAAAAGGGATGAATTTTTCCAGTTTGTTTATTTATATAAAATACATTTCATCAACAATAGGAATGTTTCCACGGTTCTTTACAACAACTGATGTTCTACAAAACTGATAATGTTCTTTTCATTGTGGTAATATGTTAGAAACTGTGAAAAACATAAAAACTGAGGTTAAAAAGAGATAACATATGTGTGACACTGTGCCGCAAAGGGTTAAACGGGAGGTTTTGGGCCCCTCGGCCTGACGACGATGAAAGCAAGGAAAACAGTCTAGGCTATAATGGGGAAACGTCCCCAACAAACCCCGAAGGAGAAGTCTTCCTGGAAAATAGGGAGTCTCAGAATCTAGAGTCTGCGTGCCTGAGACCAGATTCAACTCCTTAACTCGAGATAGCTATTCAAAGTTCAAACAGACATTCAACCCTCCTCAACTCGGGATAGCTGTTCGAACTTTGGACAGAGGGGTGCCCCACCTATAGTGGGGTACTTCTTCAGAATAGTGAGCAGACTACGTCGACGACTTGGGAGAAATATCTGTCGGAACAGAGGAAGCGGGTAGTCTTGAGACTTAAGGGCCCATCCCCCCCCCCCCTCCTTTCTTCGTTCTTCTCAGTTTCAGGTACGTCGGACAAGCAGAAACAATATCTGAAGTCCTTTTAAAAAGAGAACATGGAAGGAAATTAGGAGAGACGAGGTGGAAGACAGCGAACAAGACTCGATATCCTCTATTGCCTCCAACGTGACGCGATCCTCCCAGAAGAAGACGAGGTTGCACTCTATTCCTATCTCCATAGATGAGGAAGCGGACGAAGAATGTGCGAGTACAAGGGACCTATGATCCAAACAAAAATGGGATGCTCTACCCAACCCCTATGTGAATGTAGAGATACTCTATGGAAGAATAACACAAAGTGTATGACCTAAGGGTCATCCTGCCAAAAACCCCCACGAAATTCAGGAGGAGGCCTTAGTACGGAAAGCCAAGGAGAAGGCAGCCCGCAAAATTAAAGAGGGCAGCGTTTTTATGGCTAATCTCACCAAAAAGCCCTCCTCAAAGAGGAACGAGAGGAGGCTGGACGAGGCACTCCACTTAGCGATATGTTGGCAGCCCTCGGAAGCGATTGCAGTGGTCACGGTCAAAGCGATAGATATGATCGCCGAGGCCGTTGAACGGTCAAGCAACATAAAGGGCAAATCCACCCATAAGATCTGGGAGGCAGTTACAACATTAACGGCCATGTACAGTATCCTTAATGAAAGAGCGCTGAACAAAGACGAAACAGCAAAGCTGAATAAACACCAGGAGATGGAAACCCGACGAAGACTACGGGCCGAGATGTCCAAATTGGAAGAGAAAAAGAAAGCCCTCCAATCTGAACTCAACGAGGATATAATAATGCACCCCACATATCGTTCCCGGCATAACAACTCACCGGATGTCGCTGCAATAACCTAGGGTCACTCGTAAGCAATGAGGGCGCAGTGCGCCCGAGATTATTTTAAACAAATTCAAACACAGGTGACAGCGGCTCCGTCGGAAATCTCCGAACGCAGCCGAGTACCGCCAACCGACTTCTCCCTGTTAGAGATGTCGGAAACGATCGGCGAAAAAAACACACCGCGAAGCAACCCGAGTTCGTTAAACAAAACTAGAAAAATGTATTAACAAAGGTTTATTCCGTTCCTGATCCTAGAAGTCGACAGAAGCCAAACCAAGCGGTAGAGAGTACTTTGCAACCTTCGAGTGTTCTCGAAGCGACCGACCGGTTTTCCTATCCGTGCCTGTTCAACGGAAAGAGTACTCTGCTCCGCCGAGCGTTCTCGGCCGCCGGCCAGTGCCGCTCGCTGCACCGTTGCTTCGATAAAGAAATTCCTGAGGTGAAGCATACTCCGCCCCGTCGAGCGTTCTCGACCGCCGACCAGCGCCTACATCCTACATCACCTGCATTGATAAGAACTAGGGCGTAGAGCGTACTCTGCCTCCGTCGAGTTTTCTAAGCAGTCGATTGTAGTTATCACTGCAACTTACATCGGCTTAGGCAATAGTCGAGGGGTTCTCAGTCTCTGCCGAGAGTTATCGGCCGCCGAACGCCGTCTCTAAGATCTCGCGTTATTCTCGATGCATCGAGGATAAACGCATTTCGCGCCGCGATTGCGCTCGCGTTACATGCCACTGGCGTATATCCGTGTTTCCGTGAAGTAATCAGCTCTACTATACATAGTACAGCTGAGACGCGCTCCGCGTCGTCCGCATCCAGCGGCATGCCGGCCGAAACATCGCGCGATAGACCGCGTGCCGTTTCTACGCATACACAAACTACGAGACAATACAGCGACACACACGCCCACCAGTGATACACATCTGGCTCCCGGGCAACACGAGAATCATCCCCACCACTCTCGCTGTCTCGCTCCCTCTCAGTTGCCCGGGAGCCAGATGTGCATCACTGACGCCCACCCGCCCGACCGCACGCACGCACGCACACATCTATTGTAACCATATATATACTTCAAATAAAACAAGCTTTATTTTATTTTATAATTCTGCGTTGATCTGTAATTGCATCTCTTCTTCAAGCCTAAACTTTTTTTACGCTACGGAACCGAAAAATCATCGATAAATTTAAAAGTTAAGTTGTTTCATGGCGCCTGAACGGGGACCTGCCCGGAAGAGAGAGATGCACATCGTGCCGAAATTATGGATATACGCACTGACCAAGAGCGAGATTATTGTTGAAATAGAAATCCACGGATTGAATACCGAGGGTATGTTAGACGAACTGCGTCATCGTCCGAGTACCTTTGTGGAAGAAAATCCGGGGAATTTCCAGGCTCGAGCACCGCCGCCACCTCCGCGAGAAACAGGATGCTGCGTATCTACCGCGGTTCAAAATAACGAGCATGAATCCGTTTGCGAATACAACCCCTCTGAGCCCCTGAGGATCGACCTGCAAAAATTATCAACTAGATGCGTAAATGAAGATTTCAGTTTTAAGGGAAAAAACTTATGGATATTTTTAGAGCGCTTAGTGGAGCTCAAAGAAGATTACGAGTTCACCGATTAACATTTCTTTAGAGGTTTACCGATATTGTTAAAAGGGGATACACAGACATGATGTGTAAACCGCAGACGTTGGGAAACCTGAGACAAATTTGTTAGTAGCTTTAAAGCCGCAATTCTTATCGCGGACGATTTTCAATTATTAGAAGACGTGCACGCTCGAAAGCAGAAACCAAGAGAAATTTTCTTCAAATATTCTACCGCGCTAATAGCCTTGATGCACCGCGCCGGGATAACTACGGAATAACGGCAGTTAAAATATTGGTATCGAAACATGTACTTCTCCTATCAATGGCACATCAGACCATCTGATATACGCTAGATCCAGGAGTTAACCCGCGAAGTCGCCACTTGCGAACGCCTCTCCTCTCCAGTGATGCACATCTGGCTCCCGGGCAACACGAGAATCATCCCCACCACTCTCGCTGTCTCGCTCCCTCTC
>NW_017297574.1:15226-34820 GCF_001594075.2 Trachymyrmex cornetzi
CGATAGCTATGACGCACCGCGCTCGGCCAGAGTCGGGCTGTACAAGATAGAAAGAGAACCCAGGCGGTATAAAGTAGAGGAGTACCGACTATCTTTAACTTATCCTCCGCGTACCGCGTTTATTCCAAGCGGCCGAAAAAATTTTCTCGACAATTTCGGCCGCTCGGCAATCGGCGTGTATCGATGAGGAGCAAAGTCATTCTACATACCATATAATTTTTAATAAATTCCAGTAATATTAGGTGTACAACTTTGCTTCCACGGTTTTTTTTCCGAAATTCACGGCTTTATTGTAAAAAACTGGTTATACATTTATGATTCAAAGTATTGTCCATCGCTGGCCACTACTTTCTCCCATCTTTCGGGCAGCGTACGAATCCCGAGTCAAAAAAACTGGTCATCTTTTGAGGCGATCCACGAATCGATCTAATTTTTTACTTATTCATAAGACCGGAAGTGCTGGTCAGCCAGACCGTGTGCCATTGATCGAAATAAGTGTCAGAGAGAGCAATGTCTGAAGAATACGGCGGGTGGGGTAGGACTTCTCGTTTCAACGTTTCCAAGTATGTCTTGACTACTTTCGCAACATGGGGTCGAGCATTGTCATACTACAAAACACTTTATCGTGTCTCTCGTTGTATTGTGGCCGTTTGTCTTTCAATGCTCAGCTCAAACGCATCAATTGCGTTCGATACCGATCGCCTGTGATTGTTTCAATCGGTTTTAACAGCTCATAATACACTACGCCGAGCTGGTCCCACCAAATACAGAGCATGACCTTGGAGCCGTGAATATTCGGTTTGGCCATCGACGTGGAAGCATGGCCAGGAGCTCCTCATGATTTTCTGCGCTTGGGGTTATCATAATGAACCCACTTTTCGTCCTCAGTCACAATGATGCAGAAATCCCTTCCGTCTTTGCCTTTCAAGCAGCTGTTCACAAGTAAATAAACACCGTTCAATATCTCTCGGTTTCAACTCGTACGGCACCCAATTTCCTTGCTTGTGAATCATTCCCATGGCTTTGAGGCGTTTTGAAATGGCTTGTTGAGTCACTCCCAATGATTGTGCCAATTCTTCTTGATTTTGACACGAGTTTTCATCAAGTAACGCCTCCAATTCTGCATCTTCGAAAACCTTCTCTTTTCCACCGCTATGCCGGTCTTCGACGTCAAAATCACCGTTCTTGAAACGTTGAAACCACTCATGACACGTTCTTTCACTAATAGCGGCCTCACCATAAGTATTTGAGAGCATTCGATGAGCCTCAGCCGTAGATTTCTTCCTATTGAAGCAGAAAATTAAAACCTCCCGCAAATGACGAGAATTTGGCTCGTAAATTGACATTTTCAATCGAGAATAACTTTATGATGCAGACACAAATCGACTTATGTTTCTATGGGATTGTGTTGACAGATGCTCAAGTTTATTGTATGACGTCTATGATCTATTTATTTCGACCACCTCTTACGGCTAAAGTCATCTATAGGAAAACGGCGGAAGCAAAGTTGTACACCTAATAGTTTTGAAGAAGTATAATTGCTTTTACTTACCAATAAAAAAATATACTTTGTGAGCTGTTTTTTTTACACAGATAATAATATAAATAAGCGAATAAGATAGTAAACGATGGAGTGTTTGTGGCGAGAAATGTTTTATTAGAAACACGTATGTAATTATATTATCATGTATATAATTTAATAATTAAAAATAATATGTATAATTTAATATTATCATATATATAATTTATACATACTATTACATACTTCAAAAAAGACATTGGAGATACAAATCGATGGACAGGTATGCAATTCTGCTTCCATATACAGCAAGCATGTCCAATTTGAGCTCCAGAACTAAAACGCAAAGTCATCGACGTAAAAAGTTCAATGTGAATAAGATTTCAAGGACTGTAAAGTATTGATACGCATTTGAGTGACGTTTAATAACACTTTAAATCATATGTGTATTTATAATATGTATAAATTATATAAATCCAGTTTTTAAATTATCTCTTAATCGTCTAAAAACATGTAATAAAATGTAACGCATACGGGAAAAATCTTATTTAGAATACATTAAGCTCTCAGGAGATTCGCAATTTAATTTTATTTTAATTCTAGTACTCATATGTTATGCCGAGATTGCAATTTTCACAGAGATTGAATGAGAAACAACAATATAAAGGATTTTAATGCTACTAACCAGGGACCCGGACCGAAAGGCTTTTTCGATTCGGTTCCGTTTCCGGTTTAATAAAATATCAAATAAATGTTCCGGTTTCAGTTTCGGTTTTTTTTACCAGTAACGAAAACCGAAATCGTAAAAGTTACGGTTTTTTTCGGTTCTGCTTACTTACTTTATTTTATTTATTCCTTAAATTTGTTCTATTAAAAAGAAGGGGGAGGTTGGAGGAGAGAGGCGCGAGAATGAGATAGAGAGAGGGGGAGAGGGAGAGAACGCGCGCGTTCATCCGTTCAATCTAGAGAGCCTAGTCGAAAAGAGGCGTCAATTTATCACGTGACTCTGAATAAAAATTACGTAAACATTATTTTAGGCATATTTCTCTCAGTTCTTTCTTACAACTTATTTCTTATGGATAGATCTTACTTATTACATAAAGTCTACATATAAATTCTTGAATTTTTCATGACTTAGAATAAATTCTTGCAACATGTTGGTGAGGAAGACCAAAATAAAGGAATGCTAGATCTTAGAAAAAGTTTACATTAAATATGTCTCGCAATCCCGCCAGATTGCTTATATCATATGAGGTGTTGGAGGTACCTATTTATATTCTGGTTATTAAGAGAGGTGGTAATGGTAATACTGGATTGAATATTGGTGATTTGAACGAAGGAACGGGTAGAATAAAGATTAAGAACAAGGATAAAGATTAAAAATTAAGAACTAAAAAAAGAACCGGAAAAAACCATAAAATTTTACCAGTTCGGTTACGGTTTCGGTATTAATGTATACTATAATTTGGATACGGTTTCGGTTTCAGTTCACTAAAAAAAAGGATTTCGAAACGGTTCTCGGTTTCGGTCCGGGTTCCTGCTACTAACCGTCATTCAACATGGTGAGTTCCTGAAATACATTATGATTAAACATTTGGGATTACCTTTCTGTACTTGTCTCTAATAAAACTCTTCTCGCCACAAACACTCTATCGTTGACTATCTTATTCGCTTATTTATATTATTGCCTGTGTAAGAAAAACAGTACAAAATATATTTTATACTTATAACTCACAAAGTATATTTTCTTATTGGCAAGTAAAAGCAATTATACCTTTTCAAAACTACAACTTATCTGATATGTTGAAGGCTTCGATCCGTTTCTTATCAATTAAACTTTGGAGTATTTCAGAGATTTCTCTGAAAAAACTTCTGCCATCTTTCTCCGGATGGAGAAATCTTGAAATGTCTTCATTCCTAATCACTAGGTTAGCTGATAGAGAAAGATTTCACTGATTAAAACTGAGGTTACATCGGCCGACTGTCAAAACACAATTCACAAATACTACGATACATTTATGATCGCTGACGTAACATCCGGTCGTATCAGATTTTAACAGTCATGAATCTAAAAATAACTAAGAACAAAACGTGGACCCTTAAAATCGAATTCCAGACATTCCTGTTACGGGCTGTACACACGTTTTAATAGCAACGGAACAGTACCTACGCAATGACTGCGGATCATTCGCAAGCGATGAGGGCGCGGTGTACCCAAGATTATTTTAAACAAATTCAAACATAATTCACAGGTGACAGCCGCTCCGACGGAGTCCCCCGAACGCGGCCGAGTACCGCCGACAAACCTCTCCCCGTTAGAGATGCGCGCTCGCTCACATGCGTAAAAAACGGCACTTCTTCCAAGAAATCAGAAAGATTTTATTTTCGTGGAAGAAATGCAGTTATTAGACATAAATCAAATTGTTTTTCAACAAGTGCTGGACCACACAACGCCAGAATTGTAATAAATTACTTAAATGAGCAGTTTCCTGGACGTTGTATGGCTCAATACGTTGACCCGCAAGATCCTCGGATCTCAATCCTCTAGATTTTTTTCATGAGGATATTGAAAGGAAGAAATTTACAAAACCGAGGATATTGATGATTTAAATACGAGATTGCGACATGCTATTTGGGCGGGATGATCCCGATTGACCACGGTTCGATTGGACACCACCAATCACAGCGACCGGTGTTTAGGAGCTTTGTAGTCTCAAGCGCTCTGAGTGGTTCGTGTCCAATTGAGCCGTGTCCAACTGGGTGCCACCCTATTTGGGCCATCGAAAATGTTATGAAAAATGTCTAAGTAAACTTGTTGAAACGCATGAGAACTTGCATTAGGATAAATGATGCTTTTTTTGAGCACCTGCTGTAAAATGTTTAACCCGCTCTTTTCAGAATGACCAATACATTTTTACGTGGAACATTTTGTATTTGCAAAAATGTAAGAAAAAGCCAAAAGAGAGGTTAAACTTAATTTTTTAAACGTTCTGTCATAGTATGAAAAAAAGAACAGATATTTTACAATATATTTTTACATGTGAAACATGTTGCAAAATGTGTTGTAAAATACCCATTTTTTTCCTTAAAAAAATTATGTTTTTACAAGTACTTGCAATAGTCACGTTCTCAATGCGGACGTTTCAGCCAATTACAAAATATGATAGCGTTTCGCACCAGAGTCAATTGGCTCATACGTTCGGCAGCGCTTATCGGATGCGTTCGCTTACTGATGTAAGCATTATTTCACCCTTGCTTACTGCGGACTCATCTGTATGTATTGAAAATGGTTAAAAAGTTAGCCGAAACATGTATACGAATTATTAATTAAATACGAGAGATACAATTTAATAATATTGAAATTTATCGCGCACAGTACAGCGCTAATTTCCAAAAAGCCAAACTTATTATAATTATATTTTCATTTCATCCTTGTTGTTTATCAAATATGAAAGAAATGGTCTGCTCTTTATTCCTGCACTGTCTTAACATACCTTTGTTCACTCCAACTTATTGCATCGTGTGCACCTGTTTAGACAGTGCAGAGATAAAGAACGGACCTAAAAAGAATAAATTACTACGTTTACACGGCACTCTTTACGCCGAAGTTATAACATCGATGTTATGAAACTGGCCAATCACAGTCATTCCATTCTTCAGAGGAACAGCTATGATTGGCCAGTTTCATAACATCGATGTTATGACTTCGGCGTAAAGCGTGCCGTGTAAACGTAGTAAGCGGCATTGTAATCGCAAATATGAACGCACTTAGTACAAACCTAACCTAACCGATTGACTTGTTTCAGTCAAGTCGCAGCAGCGGTAGAGTGAGGACGTGTCTTTAAGTACGAATTGCGTTCAGTTTAACCTAATTCAATTCAGTTCAGTTTGGTTGGCTTCGTCTCTGTATTCACGCCTCCTTGTAGGACGTTTCTCGCGTTTAGACAAGCGCACTGATTTCAGCCACTAGTAGGGAGGGAAGTGATTAATAATCGTTTCGTTCTGAGGCATCACGGCCTTGTCCCCCGGGGGGGGGGGGGGAGCGATGGCGGTGCCTCTGGCGCGTCTTTCTCTCTCAAACCCCCAAGTTTCACTTTAACTCCGCATTCCCCTTCTGAATCCAGTACCTCCTCGCCTACCCTTTCCCCGCACAGTGAACTAGCTTCACAAAAATCGTTGCTTGAAAGTATTTATAAGGAAGCGGGCATTACGCCAACAGGCTCCCACCAAAATGTGGCGGTTCTTAATGCAACGGTTACATCAGTGTTACGATAAGAGCACCAGCCTTGAAAACTTTAATAGCTCTGCTAATGTAGTTGCTTCTGTGGTCTCTAAAAACGCGGATTCAGTTCCCATGGATATTGAAGAACAACGCACGCAGGCTAAAAAACGGCCGCTACCTCCCATAGAGGAGAACCTGATTCAAGATTTACAAGAAAATCCCGCCAAGAAGAGCGCAGGCGCGGACAGCTCTAACACGACACCACGTATAATCGTGAACAATAATAACAACACAGTTTCGGTACGGTATTGTGCACGTGATAAAGGCCCATATGTCGTGTACGTATACCCTAATAACCGCGACAGTGTTATAAATCCCATTCTTATCAGCAGGATAATAGTTAAAGCCGGCATTCCCGACATTCTAGAAATTAAGAAGATTGGGAGAGATAAGATATTAATTGTGGTTAAAAACACATTTGGTGCCAATCGCTTGGTGGAAAATGCCATTTTTGCATAATTTAACAGCGTCCCTTCCAGCGTTTAAGGTTCTTACGATAGGATCAATACAAGATCCTATCAACAAATCGAGCTGGATATGCTCAAAGAAGGCTTAGAGTCACCTAAAACCAAAGTGATTGATGTCCAGAGGTTGAATCACAAGAGTGTAAAGGACCGCCAAACGGAATACGTCCTATCCAGGACCACCTGCATTAAATTTGCAGGACAGGTGTTGCCACAGGAGGTCTATGTCTTTCAGGTTAGGCACGAGGTTCGACCATACCAGGTATGTAAATATGATACCGGAATTTACCAATAGATGGCCACAGCTGTCAATGTAGTTGCCGTCAGACCGCGTCATTGAGGCCATTTCCTTGTTCAGACATATAACAAAAATTTTCAACAATACAAGTTCCATACAACAGTATAGTTTGTAATAGCGTTGAACATGTCGAATTTTGTGCCTGGAAACTACGATTCGCTGACAGCATTGATTTTCTGTTACCATTTGAAGAAAACTGCTGTAGAATCGCATCGAATGCTTGTCGAAGCTTACGGTGAGCATGTTCTTAGTAAATCACAGTGCTTTGAGTGGTTTAAAAAATTCAAAAGTGGCGATCTTAACATGAGAAACGAAGAACGTGGAAAACCACCGAAAAAGTTTGAAGATAGCGAATTGCAAGCATTGTTGAATGAGAATGACGCTTAAACTCAACAACAACTCGCGGATCAATTGAATGTAACACGAGAAGCCGTCTCCATACGTTTGAAATCCATGGGAAAGATCCAGAAGATGGGAAAATGGGTTCCACATGAACTGAATGAAAGACAGCAGGAAAACCGAAAAACCACTTGCGAAATGCTGCTCGCCAGGTACAAAAGAAAGTCATTTCTCCATCGAATTGTGACTGGCGATGAAAAGCGGATATATTTTGAGAATCCTAAGCGTAAAAGATCATGGGTAACTCCAGGCGAACCATCAACATCGACTGCAAGGCCAAATCGCTATGGATGGAAGACAATGCTCTGTGTTTGGTGGGATCAGAAAGATGTGATCTATTATGAGCTGCTAAAACCTGGCGAAACCGTTAATACTGAACGCTATCGACAACAAATGATCAATTTGAATCAAGCTTTACGTGAAAAACGACCGAAATATCAAAAAAGACAATACAAAATGATTTTGCTTCATGATAATGCACCACAGCAAAACTGGTCAAGGAAACGATTGAGGCGTTTGGTTGAGAAATACTTTCGCATGCGGCTTACTCACCAGACTTGGCTCCGTCCGATTACTACTTATTTGCATCGATGGGACAGGCACTTGCTCAGCAGCGCTTCACTTCTTACGAAAATGTACGAAAATGGCTAGATGACTGGTTTGGCTCAAAAGAGCAACAATTTTTTTGGCGTGGCATCCACAAATTGTCAGACAGGTGGGAAAAA
Organism: Trachymyrmex cornetzi; assembly: GCF_001594075.2. Lineage (NCBI taxonomy): Eukaryota > Metazoa > Arthropoda > Insecta > Hymenoptera > Formicidae > Trachymyrmex > Trachymyrmex cornetzi. The sequence goes on from NW_017297574.1 coordinate 22,914, forward strand.
TGTATAGCTAGCGATGGTTAATACTTCGAATAAAATATTTTTTATCATTTTCATGCAATAAACGTGTATTTTCTATTAAAAAATTCCGGTTTCATATTTACATACCTGGTATATTCCTCTACCAAGGATATGTTATGCCTGCCACTGGGTGGGTCATGTAAGAGTACCCTTAGATGTTTATATTACGGCAACGATAAGCACAACGAGGTAAACATATGTCAAATGCAAAATGAGGCCCTCAAGTGTATTAATTGTCAGGGCGATTATTGGGCCAATGATCATACTTATCCGGTGATTACAAAACAACGAGCCATTGTCAGTATAGCAGCCATCGAAAACATCTCCATTATAGATGCCAAAAACCGAACAGAGAATAATTCCCTAACCCCTTCCTCGTTTCCCCCAGCGACCATGTCAAGGAATAATAGCAACTTTCCCACTCTTCCTCGCAGTAAGGAAGGGGCGTTTGATAGAGAGTGAATTTCCAACTTATGCTGAAGCGGCGAGGTCTGTTCCCCGTTCATATGTAGCAAGGAGTAGGGATATCATCTCAAAGGAGAGTGCGGGGCCTCGCTTGTCGCGCCAGAATCGGATTTATCCCAATGCAGCTCAGGGTGGCTATGATATAGAGGCACATCGTCAAAACCTCTACGAATTCACTGGCAGAACCTCATACACTACTGGTAACGGCATAGCATTTTCTAATAAATCTTACACGACAACGGATTCTTGCAACGCTAATAGAGACAACAATTCACATTCAGAAATCGCGGATTTAATTCTTACGGCCACAGAAATATTCTCCAACTTCCAAAACAACAACCTACCTAGCGCATTTAGCGCCATTATTAAGCTCATTAAAAATTTAAGTAGCTTCTTTCAATCTTCTTCACCACCTCCACATCCTGGGAGAGGGGGAGTGAGAGAGGAGCCTTATAGAAACTCTTATATCGATTCATCATATAATTACTCGCAAAAGCAATACAGTGGTACGCTTGATTCCGCTCACGAATATGATTTTGACAGTAGTTTTCGGAATAAACTCAAGTATATTACAGAAAAGCTTAACAATTTTTTGTGCGGCCTTCGGGGGCGCTGCGCCTCTCTTATCGCCGCGCGGCGTGGTGCCCGGTCGGGGTGGGGCGCTGTCTGCGCCCCCGCTTTCGTCACCGGGCCGGCGGCGACGCGCTTGCAACTTAAACAGATCCCCAAAAAATCTAATGCACAGCAATCACCTAAAAATTTTTCATTGGAATAGCTTAATCTCCTTTCATTTGTATCTATGGTAATGGATTTTGACATTCTTTGCACTCAAAAGACACTCCTCAAGAGCAATAATAATTTCAGCATTAGGGGTTTCAAGAGGTTAGGAGTGATATAGTTCGGCCGGGGGATCGAGATGTTTGTGTTATCATACGGAAGGACATTAAATTTGACATTGTTACCTTTAAGGATGTTAATCATTCCTCGGTTGAATATTTAGTAATCAGGGTCCATTGTCGGAACACAGATCCCATTGTTATCGTCAACATTTACAGACACTCGGGGCAGAAAACTCCTATTACATTCTTTGAAGCTTTACTTAAAGAATTGTAGCTTTACTTATAAAAATTACGTTATTTTAATTGATTTTAACGCTCATCACGCCGCTTGGGGATCCAAGAGCCAATCTGCAGTGTAGAGAACTCTACAAAATCATAGGCAATTATGATCTATTTCTGTTCAACGGGAAATCTTCCACCTTCATATCCTCATCCTCGAACACCACATCGGTTCTTGATTTGGCTCTGGCATCTCCTAACTTGGCGCCCCTTTGCGAGGCAAGGGTAGAGTCAGATTCTCTCGGGAGTGATCATTTATCAGTAATTACAACAATTAGTATTTAAGTCAGTTTCAAGTTAAAGTTTTATTATAAATTACCTCTTTCAAAAGAGGTTTGTTAAGCTTTTCATCACGAATTCTCTCAGCCAAGAATCTTCCTCCACAAGTCGAGCATGATATTATAGGTTGTTGTGAGGAGTTTGCTAAAGATCTAATTGAAACTGCCAGAAGCTTCTTTCCAGAAAGGAAACGCTATCCGTGCACCACAGGGCAAATTAAAAAATTGGAGCTTCCCCCTTGGTGGAACGAGTCCTGTTCTGAAGCGGTGCATAATAGAAGGAGGGCTATTAGGAAATTCATCTCAATGCCCACCGAGGAGAATCGTCTCTTTCGCAGAGCTCGCACGGAATGTTCCAAGAAGCTTTCTGAGCAAAAGCGCAAGGGCTGGTATAATCTCGTGAACAGTTTCAACAGTAGAACTCCTACCGGCCAGATCTGGGCTCTCATTAAATGTTTCAAAAGAAAGGCGCAGCATCAGCAGGAGTGTTTGCCACAAGATTTTACGCAGGCTTCCATGGAAGCAATTTCCAAGCAATGCCTTCCATTTTCCTACCATGATCGCTCTAAAGCCCTTGCAAGTATGAAGAAGGAAGATACTTACTATCTGAACGTTTGTACATGGCTGGACGATCCTCTGATTTCGGGAGAACTCAATAAAGCGTTAATCTCATCCCGCAAGGATTCTGCGCCGGGGCTAGATCAAATTAGTTATGCGATGCTAGGACAACTGCCTATGAAACACGAGGCTTGCTTACTCTCTATTCTCAATGAGGTATTCTCGCAGGGAATTTTTCAGGACTCGTGGAGGACTTCGATACTTATTCCTAAGCCTGGCAGTAGGGGGGTAAGACCCGTCTCTCTTATGTCGTGTGTTTGTAAGCTCATGGAAAAGATCTTATATATGAGGCTAAGCTGGTATGTAAAATTGAGGTCGATTCTCCCACAGATGCAGGCGGGTTTTAGGCCCGGTAGACCTTTTGATGACAATTTGGCCGTTCTGTCAACTGCGATTAGGACTGGATTCTTGAATCATTCTGTCACAATAGCGGTATTCTTGGATATCGCGGGCGCATTTGATAATGTGGACCCATTTACTCTTTTGGAAGATGTGAAAGAAATAGATGTTCCCGCACTTTTCAGAACATTTGTCGAGAACTTGATCGGCATCAGGTACCTGAGCTTTATAGTGGATGGTGAACTTCATGGACTTTATAACGCGTATAAAGGTACTTCTCAGGATTCTACTCTGAGTTGTTCGATATCTATCTTAGAAATTTGGAGCAACATCTACCCTGACACTCGTTTCCTGCAATACGCAGATGACGTGATGTTGCATTCCACACATCGTGATCCGAAGGTTGCGACCAAGTCTATCCAGGCTTTCCTGAACAAAGTATATAAGAATTTAAAATACAGGAATTTAGAGATTTCCCTCCTTAAATCTAAATAGATTGCCTTCACGCAGGGCAACGTTAATAAAGTTTCATTCAAGTTGTAAATCAATGGAAACTTAGTTCCCAGAGTGATGTCGTATCGGTTTTTGGGGGTCATTTTAGAGTTTCACCTCAAGGGTAAATCTCACATGAAGTACCTAATTGACAAGGGTAGAAAGATCGCTGGTATCATAACATCCCTATCGGGGAGCCTGGGGCTCCCATCCTGGTCTCCTTCTTACGGTTTACAGAGCCACATATCGCAGTGCCGTGGAATATGAATGTCAATTCTTCAGCTGGAACTCATCCATGTCGGACTTTGTCAAGTTACAGCGAATACAATACAAGGTAATTAGAAGAGCGATGGGATATCGCATATCGACACCAATAAACGTCATGCTGGCCGAGGCCAAAGAAATTAGTCTTAACATTAGGTTCAACTTAACCGCTTTCAAGTTTGTTTTTAAAGCAATGGCCAGTAAATGCAGTGTAGTGTACAACTCGCTTGAGGAAATGGAGATCGCAGCTATCAGAAAGAATCGAAATGTCGACGCTATTAAGGACTCCAGATTGTTCAGGTTTTTTGTGACTGGTCGTTCGGAGAGGAGAACAGTATTTCGTTCCACGTACCCGCCAGCATACTGGTACTCCTACGAGGTTTTCTCTCTTCAAATGGAATACATCAGGGACATGCAAGGCTGCGACAAGAAGGATAATCTTAAACTAATATAGTGGCAGATTTTTTCCATAAATCTTTTCAATACAGACAAAATGCAATTTCTCTTTACACAGAGGGAACGAAGAGCAGAGCGATGTGGGCGCCGCTGTTTTTTCACCTGAAATGGAAGGAACCATCAAACATAAGCTGCCTTCCGAAACCTTCATCTTTTCCGCTGAGTTATGGGCCATATTCCAGACCATTCAGGTAATCGAAGACTTAGATATGGAGAAAGGCGTCATATTTTCAGACTCAGAGAGCGCATTGGATGCTCTCGTCAATTCTGCCAAGGCCCAGCGTAACTATATAGTTCACTTCATTAAACATGCCTACTATAATGTCATTAAACAGAATAAAGTTGTGAAGCTCTTCTGGTTACCGGCACATGTAAGAATACCGGGCAACGAAGCGGCTGATCAAACCGTTAAATTAGCGGCAACTGAGGGATTCAAGCCTTTCTTTAAGATTCCTTACGAGGATCTCCTTGCAGAATCTAGAATTCAAGCGGATAAACAATCTAAAGAGCAGAAGAAACTGATTCCAGCATCCAAGCGTGCTCTATACCACAAACATTTTTCCACCGCCTCTCAAAAGACATGGTTCTACAAAGCCTCTCTGTCAAAAGAAGAAATTGTCCACATTAACCGATTAAGATCCAATCATATGAACATTAACGAGAGCCTGTATGGAGTAAAAATGGTGAAGTCTCCGGCTTGTCTGTGCGGGGACCCAAGTCAATCAATTAATCACCTCATATTCCACTGTCAAAAGTTTAATTTAAGTTCATCTCCTATTCGAAACTACATTGTTAATAAATTTCCCAATTCCCCTCTGGATTCCCTTCCTGCCCTTTATTCCCCTTCCCCCAAATTCTGTCGCCTGCTCCTAGCCTACATAAAGGCTAACGAGCTGTTTTTTTAAACCCCTATTTTATTCAAAACTTAAATTAAAACTAGATTCCTCAATATTAAAAATTAATAGCTTAATAATAAGGGCGATTAGGAATCGGTGCTGTAACCTATGTGCAAGAATTGATGTCGAAGTATCTTCTTAACAATATTTCATTTCTTTATTAATTCGAACGTTTCGGCTAACTTCTAGCCATCTTCAGCGAACATGTAACATGTAATTAACATCCTCTCTAACGTAAATAACCTCCTGTGGTTATCCTCCTACACCAAGACTCCATACCAGTTTGCAGGCTAGATGGTCATCATATGTATAACTTGACCTTAAAATTAGTGATTAAGATTAAAATCGAAATATCTTGTCACTTACTGGAATCTAGTGTGGCGAATCATCTCAGGAGCTACGATCAACACCAACTCTCGTCATTTTTAATATAAAACTTCGCAAACGACAGTTATTATAACTAATTAACATTATTTACAACGACGCTTTCATTATCCATATATCTGCTACAGTGTCTCTCTTTGAATATAAAAATATGTGTCAATAATATCGCTCAAGAACATTCATGGTCAGAAAACAAAAATATGACGTACAAAGTAATTCTGTGTCTTTGTTTAAATTAAATCCGTTCCTTTGCCGTTTGATGTTTATCATTTCGGATATTAATCTTTTATTATAGTTCAATGTCTAAAATTTGGACATTGTCCTAATCAAATTCGTGATTATGTAATTGCCTATGATTAGTGACAACTGTGTGATTAATTTTATGGTAAATATGTAGATTAGGGGAGCCCCCCCCCAATGACCTTGACCTTGACATATGTTGTCAAGATCATGACCCCGAGTGACCCTGAGGAAGTTTTAATATTGCAGGACATTACTCATTAAGAAGTTATAAACAAAAAAAGTTTCCGAAATAACTTCTTTTTACTATAGGGGCTTACGACTCTCACCTCCGGCTCTAACCCCTCCTACTTCAGGGGCACACGATTCTCACCTTCGACTCTCACCTCCCTCCCCCTGCTTCAGGGGTGCCCGACTCTCACCTTCGACTCTCACCTCCGTCCCCCCTGCTTCAGGGGCGCCCGAAATCTGACTGACTGAGATTAACTTAAACATACCGATCGATACTATTCACAATGACTGAAGAAATCAAAACAAACGTATATCAATACATTGTAATCCAAGATCAATGTACTGATCTCGCGAAACGAGATTTATCCCGTCTCCTTCTCTATTTAGGAAGGCAACGACTTTTCACGCGAAGGTAAGAGCTGTGCGTAGCCCCCTTGAAGCAGGGGGGACGGGGGTGAGAGTCGAAGGTGAGAGTCGGGCGCCCCTGAAGCAGGGAGAGGGGGAGTGAGAGTCGAAAGTGAGAATCGTGTGCCCCTGAAGTAGGAGGGGTCAGAGTCGGAGGTGAGAGTCGTAAGCTCCTATAGTAAAAAGAAGTTATTTCGTAAACTTCTTTTGTTTATAACTTCTTAATGAGTAACGTCCTGCAATTAAAACTTCCTCAGGGTCACTCGGGGTCATGATCTTGACAACATATGTCAAGGTCATTGGGGGAGGCTCCCCTAATCTACATATTTACCCTGTAGATGAAACAATTAATCGTAATGGGTAATCAATTTTATGAACTTTTGGGACCTCATACACTCTCGGTAGTATACCGTCGCTAATATTAAGAGAACGATATGTCACATCTGTAATGAACTCACAATCCTTCCATCTCATAAGAATATTCTTTTTTGATCATATTAACCATTTTTGATCATATTAACAGGCGATTTTTTAACTACGGAATACGTTGAAACATCCTGGAGACCCTTTCATCCTGTTACTATATTCATCTTTATCAAGGGCAACTGTGATGTTACCCTTATCCGCTTTTGTAAGAATAAAATTTTTCCTGTCTTTTAAAAATTGTGTTGCTGATCTCATCATTTTATTGAAAACCTTGCATGAAGAATTTCTTTTGTTATTATTGATCGTGACTATTTTATCGAAAATTGGGATGATTTTATTTCTCAAGCAATTTTGTATACCTTTTGGAAATTTACCTATATTATGTTCTACATTTTTAATAAATTCTGTTATTAAGGTTTTTTTATTCATAAGTAGTATTGCAAAATTGTTGCTTATCTAACTGCCATAAACATCGTAATTCAAATGGTATCCTAATGAATAATAAATTCAAGAACCATTTATCTCTAATATTGCAGTATGAAGGTGTAGATTTATAGTCTACAAAGGAATATGAAGATATTTTAATTTCTCTATACATTTGTATGTTATCAATTTCCCCATTGATATTAAATTGGTCTTCTTGTATCTGATATTGTATGGGCGTAATTTACTTGGATTTCTGTTGTTTCTGTTTACGCAACAGCCATTCAATCTTCTTATCAACACGTTCCAATTCTTTCTTATGAAAATACTCTAGTGTTAATGTCTGTTTTTGGAAAAACTTAAGATTTATATCAATAGGTAAAAGTTCTGTTGAATATTTCTTACTAATGAAAAGATTTGACACTGTGCGAAATTAATTTTTCTATAATTATCATGTAGCTCTAAGTTTAAAATTTTTTTGTAGTAACTTTTATTAACATTCTTTAAACGAGACACTGAGCTGTGATGTTGTAATAGGATTTTAAAATTATTTAGTTTGTACAAATATGTTGGTATGATGTTATGGTCGATGCAACATTTAAGAAATTTTACCCGTGTTTTTGATCTATGTGTTTTCCTGTATTAAACTCACACTTTTAATAAACTAAGAATCCACGAGCCAAATGTAATGTATATAAACTTGAAAAAGGTTAATTGTGGATAACGCATCTTTTCAGCCAGCGTGTCAAAACCAAAACTTAAATTAAAACTAGATTCCTCAATATTAAAAATTAATAGCTTAATAATAAGGGCTTTTAAGAATCGGCGCTGTAACCTGTGCGCAAGAATTGATGTCGAAGTATTTTCTTAACAATATTCCATTTCTTTATTATTCGAACGTTTCGACTAACTTCTAGCCATCTTCAACGAACATGTAACATGTAATTAACATCCTCTCTAACGTAAATAACCTACCTTATTATTAATCGCCCTTATTATTAAGCTATTAATTTCTCTATTTTATTGTAATTAACCGTAACAAAGTTAGTAAATTCCTCATTTTGTCGTTCAAGTGCTAATCAGTGTAAATTAGTAGCTGTATCGATTTGCGATAAAATTTTATTTTGTGATTATCTCGTGCAATGTTTCCTTCTTAGTAGTAATTCTCACAAAGAGAGGGCCAGACGTTCGGAACTCAGAAAAATTTGAAACTTATGGTACATGAAGTGTACCACCCAGACATTATTTTAGCCAAGCAGTAGGACCCGCTTCTCAGGCATTATCGAGAAAATCGGTTTTGAAAATTTCCGAGCGCCATATGTACGCTGACCGTTGAGTAGTTTTCAAACAACCTCGTAGCGCTATTGCTTAGTAATCACAAGATCGTTGGTTCGAGTCTCATTGTCGGCATTTTTTTTTTTTTTGAATATATATGTCCTTTCTATGTAAAATTAATCAAATTTGTAGGAATAAACGGATGTTCAATATAAATCTTCTATGAAAAACGCACATTTCATTTACAGCGTACCGAAAACCTGCGATAAATAAAGTCCAATTCAACGAGAGCAATTAGAAGATACAACACAATACAAGGAGAGCGAACCAAAAATTGAGCCAATGTAACGATATAATAAAGTATTTTTGCGGTTTTGATTAGAAACAAACAGAACACACAAATGATGTATAATATTTATTTTTGAATTGGTATTTGTCACTCTATATCGAACAATTTTTTATATGTCACGTTTATAAGTCAACAACTATCTAATTGTAAAATAAGGCTCGCAAGAATGTATCATATATAATAATAAGAAGCAAGCCCGTTACATAACTATAATATAAATTTCAATTAACATACACTGAACATAACTTGAAGTTGGCATATAAAGATACCAAATTAAATAAAAAATCATATCGTTTACATCAATTATTAAATAAAGCATTTATATACCATAATATGAATTGAGAAAAAAATCAAATACATAACGTCAAGAATAGAAATGTAGTACATACAACTTCGAATATAAAGTTACATCCATTAAGTCAAATATATTGAATACTAATTGAAACATTGATTTGTAAAATAGTATAACTTCAGAATGAAGAATTAAAAATTAATTATACGATAGTATGAACTTACATAAAGTGAAGACGAAGTCCGATACATTATATCACAAAGATAGAAACACATCGCTCGTCAAATTGTCAGATTTACTGTGTAGTCAATTCGTAAGACAAACCAGAAACACCGATTAGATAAATACTCAAATACTGAACTAATTGTAAGATTATTTTTAATTTAACTTTTATAAGTATCGCATGAGCCTGATTGATATTCGTCATAAAAACAGGAGAAACACAAAGTTTCACGGCACATAGGACATATTATAAACGAAGCTATGCCACATACGCAAGGTTTTTTGAGAATATTGGTGGCAAAGCATACTTCGTTAATATTCATAAAAATGTGTCTATCATCACAAAGTTTTGAAGCAAATCACGCATAGTGTAACATGTTACAAAAAATTGGAGAGGGCAGCTGATGGTGAACAATTGATTGTATTTTAATACAATCTTCTCGAGAATTGATTTCCCGTTCTTGTTCCATCAAGTAACTGCAATTCTGAAGTCGCTTTATAAAATTTTTAACCTGTCTGTAAAAATATACATCGCAAGGTTGGACTAAAAAAGTGCATTTTGGAGGGATTACTTTGATGGTGCACGTTGGTACATCCTTATCATCCTGAAAGATCTCATCGTATAACACCGGGTTAGTTTGTCCTCCCCAAGAATCGATCAGTAAAAGAAACTTCTCCTTTCCCACATATCGCTTTAAACCATCGGTTAAAAAATCTTTGTACAACTTTGTTGAGAGCTTTCTCGACTTTGAGCATGTGACAATGACGTTTCGATATTTCTTAACATACTCGTCCACCGATTTTTTAATCATAGATCCAAATGAACCTGTTGTTTCTTGCAGGCACACGAAAACAAAGGGCAATAATTTTCCAGTTAGAGTGATAGCATATTGTGCTGTGTAGGAATGGGTAACCTTGTTTATGTTCTGCCTTTTGATAAGAATTTTCTTTGTTCCTTTCTCGACGAGAGTTTTGTCGAAAGTGGACTCGTATTGGCAGCCTAAAAAATATTTGTAAAATGCGCCATATTAATTATTCAATATTTTAGTTCAATTATTCATAAAGAATAAGAAAATTGTTTAACACATAATAAATTGTTTAATACAATATAAATACCTGTTTGGTCCGTATTAATAACAAATTCAGGATCGAATTGTGATATCAGAGCACGAGTCTGGATCCGAAAATTTTCCGCAGAAGCCAAGGTTTCCTCTAATGTAACAGTTTCTCTTTCTGTCACATATCTCGTTATTTTACGTTGACAAATTCTATGGTTTCGCTTGAATCGTTTTACCCATGTATCGGAAGCTTTGAAATCAAAATTGTGAAATTGAGCGGCAGCAGATAATGCCCATTGCTGTAAGTTCCGTGTCGAGATCTGTTGACAATTTTGTCGAGCTTTCACAAAGCGATGGTACGTCCACGAATCGATAATGTCATATTTATCGATTGTAGTTCCACCACTTTTAATATTTTGTTCCCATCTTTTTAAATCTTCCATACGTTTAAGGCGGTGGCATCCTTTCCTTTGAAGATTCTTCAAAGACCAATTCGGATGTTTTCTAGCTATATTGATAACTTTCACTTTGTAATCAAGTGGAATATAAGCCTCTTGTTTTATCTTTTTCTCTTCTGGCTCATAATCTTCTGACGAATTGTATTCTTCGTATTCAAAAAGTTTTTCGTGATCGATTTCATTTACCATAATAAGTTCTTCGTCTGTTATAAACAGGATTGGTAAAAAACATGTTTTAAACGTGTTTTAAACAGTTTAAAACATGCTTAATTGATGTTTTTAATATGTTTTAAATATGTTCTTTTATAGTACTGTTTAAAGCATATTTGAAACATTAAAAACATATTCAAGAAGAAACACAATATATTTTATTCTTAAAAAAAAACATTAGTCTTTACCAACCCTGGTTATAAACTTCTTCTCGCTCAATATTTCGATCGTAGATTGATATATTTCTTCTCCCAGTAGCATAACTTCATTAGTAATTACCACGGAACCTTCTGCTGCTATAAGATCCTGTTGAGAAAGAAGCTGCTCATAATACAGAATTGCATCTTTCAATTGAATTTTCGTAACTCCACTGCATTGGTCTTCTTCAGCAGACTCCTCTTTTTCCACTGTTGAAGGGCCAGGCATATCACGAGATTCCAAGTTCGACATTATAACTTTTTTCGCATACCGAACATAAATAAACTTTGGATGGTTCCTAAACGCTCCGAAATGTACTGGTTACTGCTCGGAAAACCAACTTTGAATGCGACATTGAACGGCCGACCGTTACACGAGCTACTATTATACCTTCCCCCACTCTTTCGCAAGGCCTACCTAACATCTTTTGTGTACGTATCGTTGTTCCCCGTTCGTTCGATCTACACTATTATCTGAGGAAGTGGTCGACCCGAGGATCCAAATGACCGCATCGAACATCATTGTTCCAAATTTCCATTGTGATTCCGAGAATTTAATGTTTCTAATTACATTCAAAAATATATAAAAATTTCAAATTATAAATTAGGCAAAAAATAAAATTAACGTAAAAAGAGCTCAAAAAAGGAATTTTAACGCAAAAATGACGTGTTTAATATTTGTCCCCTCTCGTTACATTAGGTTTTATTTATCGCCCCGTGCGCGGAGAGCCTTGTCGTGGCACGGGGGCTCACCCGGGGCCCTCTAAGAGGGTCCCGGGTGCCAATACTCCAC
>NW_017297574.1:36409-38473 GCF_001594075.2 Trachymyrmex cornetzi
CGCGTCCAGTATTATAATGGTGGAATTGGAACCTGAATCCACTGACGGAGAGGCGATATCCTCTACTTCCGTTGAATCTGGGGACTCTTCATTCGATCAGGTCCCCAGAAAAGGAAAGAGGGGAAGGAAGCCGAAGGGCTTTAATTGCCCCGGCTCACACGCCCTGTCCAAGATGTCCTCAAAGCGAATGGACTTTGAGGACGACGAGCTGGACAGGGTGGATTTCTTCAAAATCACAAAGAGGCCCGGACATGGATTAAAAAGGAGGAAAGGGTTGGTGGAGTGCCAACTGGACGATCGGCTTTCATCGCACCAGAAGGATGCCATCGAGGAGGTTACCGCACTCTTCCCCCAAATGTCCCCGAAATCAATCATGGCGGAGACGTTGAGGGTTCTGGAGACCGCGGGGGAGGCTGAAAGGAGAACCCAAAGTATGAAGGGGGATCTGCGGCGTCAAATAAAGGTGGGCGTTAACGTCGCCAAAATAGCCGTGCAAAAGTTAGTGGCTGATATCGCAAAAGGCACTGGACCTAGCGATGAGATTAGGGTCAATAATTTGGCCCTAGAAAAAGAGGTTATCAAACTCAGGCGGGAGGTTGATACCCTCCGACGGGAGAGAACAACAATGAGGAAACAGATAAATGCGCTGCAGAACACGGTCCAGGAGATGAAGGATGAGGACCGTGACAGAAGACCTATCCTTTCTCCTGGGGAGGAGACTCGTGACGAGGGCTGTTCTCCAATAAGGACCCGAGGGCGAGACAGGAGTGAGCGCCACGCGAAAAGCAGGGACCGACCTTGACGCGGTAGCGGAGAGCCTCCGGCCTACCGACCGCCGATCGGTGGGGTCCGGAAAAGGTTGGAGGATAGGCCCACTCGCTTAACAAATGTTAACGAGGAAGGGCAGATAGTTATAAGAACAAGAGAGGCAGGAAGAACTAGCCTGAAGCGTGGGGACACGTATGCCGAGAGGACTAAATACGGAGGGGCGGGAGACATCGGTGGAGGCGACGGACTCGGAGGCAACCGGGACCAGGAGAGCCCGTCCCCTCCGATGGAATACCCGGTCGACGGCGAGGCCTGGACTGAGGCCAAGTCGAAAAGAGCGCGTAAGAGGATGAGAAGAAAGGAGAAGGCAGGAGCGGCCTCCGACGCGAACGCGCACGTCGGGACGCGGGAGAAGAAAGGCCCAGGACGAGTCGTGGTACCCCCACCTCCTGGAGGGGATATAAAGGCCGGAGTGCGCCGGGCCGGCACTATTAAAGGGGCAGCTAGTGTAAGTGCGCGTGATGGGGCGTCGAAAGGCCCTACGCCCGCCAACGTCGCGATCCGCCCTCGCGCGAGGCAAACGGGAAACACGGGACGACGACTACCTACGGCTAGGGACAATGTGTTCCGGGCACCGAGAACGGCGGCGGTTCTCATTAGGTGCGAGGAGAACAAGGACAGGCCGGGTAACGTGTCGTATGCTGAGGTCATGAAGCTTGCGAGAAGCAAGATTTCGCTTGAGGACCTCAGCATATCAAATACACGCATAAGGAGGGCGCAGGCGGGCGGCCTCCTTATAGAGATACCGGGTGGGGAAGAAGCCGGAACCAAGGCAGAGGCCCTGGTGGGCAGATTAAAGGAAGTCCTCTCTGAAAGTCAATTCAGAGAGGAAGTGCAGATTGTGAGGCCTATGCGAAGAGCAGAGATCAGATTGGTTGATATAGACCAATCTGTCTCTGCTGAGGAGGTGGCCGAGGCAGTGGCCAATAATGGACAGGCCCATACGGCAGACATTAGGGTTGGACCCCTCAGGCCCGGGAGAGGAGGCCTCAACTCAGTGTGGGTGCAGTGCCCTTTGGCCTGCGCCAATAAGTTGTTGAGTGCCGGACGTATGAGAGTTGGCTGGACCATGGCAGGGGTGGTGCCCCTGGCAAAGCGGAGGCTGCAATGCTTCCGATGCTTTGCCGTGGGGCACACCCGGGCGAACTGCATGAGCCAGGTGGACCGCTCCACCTGGTGCTTCCAGTGCGGGAGTGGTGACGGGCACAGAGCCGCGGGCTGCCGGAAGCCCCCGAA
>NW_017297574.1:40450-44223 GCF_001594075.2 Trachymyrmex cornetzi
CAGAGAGCGGGTAGTCCGGGGTACTGTCACGTGCGGGGTTCCACAGGGCTCGGTTTTGGGGCCGACCCTGTGGAACATAGGCTATGATGGAATTCTCAGGCTGTGCATGCCGGTTGGGTGCGCAACCTTGTGTTATGCTGATGACACTTTAGTAACAGCGTGCGCGGGTGATTTCGAGGAAGCTCGTGTAAGGGCGGAGATGGGCACCACTGTGGTGGTACGGGCTATAGAGGTTAGGGCTGAAGCCAAGATAGCCAAGACCGAGGCTATCGCTTTCATGGCAAAGGATATTCCGCGGGGTGCCGTGGTCCGTATAGGCGGGACGGTGGTCCCGATCGGTTCCACCGTGAAGTACCTGGGCTTAACCCTGGACTCGCGGTGGACCTTTCGGGGCCACTTTAGCGTGCTGGTACCAAAGGCATGGGGGATGGCGACATCCCTTGCCAGGTTAATGGCTAATGTGGGGGGCCCCGGCGAGCGTAGAGGGAAGACCTACGCTGCGGTCGTTATGTCCGTCATCCTTTATGGTACACCCATATGGGCGCAGACGGCGGCCGAAGACCGCGGTATATTAAAGGCGGTACGTAGGCTCCAGCGACAACTGGCACTTCGGGTCATCAGGGGGTATCGTACTATCTCTGGCGAAGCCGCGGCCATTCTGGCTGGAATGGGCCCTTTTGACCTAGCGGCCAACCGTCTCAGACGGTCCTATATCCGAAGACGGGACATTATTGCCCGGGATGGTGCGATATCCCCTGGTGCGAGCGCAACTCTCCTCGAGTTGGAGCGCCGTAGGGCGATCGCTAGGTGGAATAGGCGCATTGAGGAACTGCCTCCGAGTGGTCCGGGCGCGGGGGTGCGCGAGGCCATGGGCGGCGACTTGGAAGCATGGGTGGGAAGGGCTCATGGGGCCCTCACCTACCGCATGACCCAAATTATGACGGGGCACGGGGTGTTCAACGCCTACCTTTATAGGATAGGGCGTATGGGCACCCCGATATGTATTTTCTGTCGCGCGGCCAACGACACGGCTGGTCATACCCTTTTGTTTTGCCCGGCTTGGGCGGAACAGAGGGGTGACCTATTAGAAATAATAGGGGTGGATAGAACGGTCAGAGCGGTGGTGAGGGCCATCGTGCGCTCGCCCGAAGCGTGGGCCGTATTCGCTACATTGTGCGAGACGATCATGAGGCGTAAAGAGGAGGAAGAACGCGACCGCGAGCGGGAGCAAGCTGCCCGGGAGCAAGCGGCTCAAGAGCAAGCGGGAGCACTGGCCCCTCGAAATGGGCAAAGCTCTGATGATCAACATGTGGGAGGAGCTCACAGAGGATGTACATAGTTGTAAATAGTAGTTAATAAGCTCCAAGGACCACTTGTGAGAGGAGCAAAGCGGTATAAATTGTATATATATTGTATATAAAGACTTAATAGAGTAAGAGTAGGACTTACATAGAATAAGCTAAATGTAGAATAGCATCAGAGCGGAGAACCCGCATAAAGAGGTAGAGAGTCGAATGACTCTAACGCTGGGGGGCAGTCCGAGGTTATGCTGAAATGCGGTTCCGGACTGTCCCCCAATAGGCAAGGGCGGTGGTACGCCTAGGGGGGGAGTTTTTAGTCGGTAGGCGGCCGTCTCGGTGCGTCCCTTGGATACATGGTATCTCAGGGATCACGAGATGGTCGAATCCGGCACTCCCGATGGTACGGGCCGTCGGGGGTCTTCCCCTTCACGATGGGTGTCCCGAAAGGGTCCCCCTCGTGAAGGGGTATAAGAAGATTTTCTCCTCCCACGTAAAACAAAAAAAAAAAAAGGTTTTATTTATCGCAAGTTTTCGATACGTTGTAAACGCAATGTGCGTTTTTCATAGAAGATTTATATTGAAAATCCGTTTATTCCTACAAATTTGATTAATTTTACATAGAAAGAACATAAATATTAAAAAAAAAAAAAATGCCGACAATGAGACTCGAACCAACAATCTTGTGATTACTAAGCAATAGCGCTAACCATTGCGCTACGAGATTGCTTGAGAACTACTCAACGGTCAGCGTACATATGGCGCTCGGAAATTTTCAAAACCGATTTTCTCGATAATGCCTGAGAAGCGGGTCCTACTGCTTAGCTAAAATAATGTCTGGGTGGTACACTTCATGTACCAAAAGTTTCAAATTTTTCTGAATTCCGAACGTCTGGCCCTCTCCTTGTCAGTTGCCGAATGATTAATCGGCAGTGATTAATACACTACTCAACAAAATTAAAGAGTCATTTGTTCCTGTTATGATTTTCTAGTTGTCGTGCTCTAAGGACATGCACAAAAGACATAAAGTAAAACTGAAAACACTCTTTATTCTGATATGAACAAAATTATACCAAAAGCAAAAGACTATGGCGATCACATAGCAACGTAACGTAACGATAATAAGAAGAAGTAAGTAGTGCCAACTCAACTAACAGAAGAAAAAAAACATAAGGCATATACGCGCCCTCTCACAGAGCTATAGCTTGAACTAAATTATTACTAGTATGTTCCTATGACTCGACATTAATGGTGCGTTCTCAAATCTTAACAGTTCCACCCTGCAAAAATAGGTAAATTTCGAGATAGAATAACTTCGTCAAAAACCATTGTATTGACATTTAAAAAAAAACATTTTAAAGCTTGAAATCTCTACTTTTCAAATCTGTACTTTAAAAATACCGTATTACTTATATTTCATAAAGTTGCACAAACAAATGAAGATGCATCAGATCTCGAAATTTTTTACAAAATTTGCGAAGTTCCACGCAGCCAAGTAAAAATTGCACACAAATGCAGTCTACATCTTTCGAAAGAATGAATTTTTACCTTCAATTTCATTTTTTGTGAAGCTTTGTACAATTTTTTTTCATCGAGTTATTCAACGTCGAAGCAAAAAGAGTCGTTTATGCTTCAACGTTGAATAACTCGGTGAAAAAAAATTGTAAAGAGGTCAACAAAAAAACAAAATAAAGGTAAAGATTCACTCTTTCGAAAGCTGTAAACCACATTTGTGCACAATTTTTACTTGGCTTAGTGAAACCTAACTTCGCAAATTTCGTAAAAAATTTCGAGATTTGATGCATCTTCATTTATGTTTGTGTAACTTTATGAAATATGAGTAATACGGTTTTTAAAGTACAGGTTTGAAAAGTATAGGCCGATTAGGACTCTGCGCAACGCACGATAGCAAACTGTTCGGCATGAGACAGGGAGCGCGGAGAACTGTGACTGCTATAGTGGGACCTCTCGCTCCCCTCCCTCGTAAGAAGGATGTTGAGGGGCATGAATGGTATCCTCCTTTTTCGAGAGTGTTATACTGCAAAAGAAGGGGGCCGAGAGGGAAAGGCAAGGGGTAAGTCCCCGACGAGGAGGGGGTGGTGCGGGCGCGCAACGGCGGAGACCCTGTCGATCACAGTGTCGGACGCCGAGGCCGAAAACTCCATCCCTCACTTGTAACCAGATGGTCGCTGGTACACCGCCATTCGTAAATGCTCAGTGACGACGGCGCAGAGACGGGGTTAAGTAAAAATAGACTCCCCCATCCATGCTTGGAGTCAGGAACAGTCCGAAGCATAAAAAACGGCAGTAAAAAGAGCATGAGCTCGGCAATCAACAATCGGTTCGCTAGGCGAGGGGGTCGGAACACGAGCAGGAATACCAGTGATGCACATCTGGCTCCCGGGCAACACGAGAATCATCCCCACCACTCTCGCTGTCTCGCTCCCTCTCGCGAAGCCGCTGCGTGAGAGCGAG
>NW_017297574.1:44493-45444 GCF_001594075.2 Trachymyrmex cornetzi
TACAGGGTATCCCGACCTTTTTTGCCAATCACTTTTGTGCTGATAGAGCGGATTAAACTGAGTCGAAAATTCCACTACCATTTTGCAATTTACGCAATAGTTAACAAGATATTAATTACTAAAAATTGCAAAATATCTGGCATTGAATAATTTTTTACGCAAATACTATCAACTTTACAGAAAAACTGCAAGAGACAAAAATTATTTATTTTCTTCTCATAAAGTTATGAGAATTTTTTCAGAATTTTTTTAGAATTTTTTAATACCGTATTTTCTTATGTTGATAAAAATAAGAAAATGCAGTACTAAAAAGTTGATAAAAAATTCTGAAAAATTTCTCAAAACTTTAAGAGAAGAAAATAAATAATTTTTGTCTCTTCCAGTTTTTCTGTAAAGTTGATAGTATTTGAGTAAAAAATTATTCAAGACCACAATATTTCGCAATATTTAGTAATTAATATCTTGTTAACTATTGCGAAAATTGCAAAACAGTAGACTTTTCGACTCAGTTTAGTCCGCTCTATCTACACAAAAGTGATTGGCAAAAAAGGGACACCTTGTATAAGGGATAAAGAGACATGAACACACACATTCCAGACAACGATTTTTTAATAAATTTTAATAATCATATAACTCTTCCATTAATAGCAAAAATGATTTTAACGTTAAAAAAATCAAAATGTGTTTCAAACATGACGATTTTCGTAATATCTTTCCAGTACACTCATATATTTTCTTTGGAAATACTCTCGTGTTGATATGTTGATATTTTTTTCAAAATTTTGAAAATTGGCACTTTACAGTTAAAAACGGTAAAAACGGGTATTAATGTTATACCGCGTAACACAGTATTGGATTCGAGATCCAGCGGAGGCGACAATAGGCGGATAATCACGACACCAGATAACTTTTTTATAATCGTTTTTATTAATAAACTAGTATCTCTCTTGT
>NW_017297574.1:45978-46260 GCF_001594075.2 Trachymyrmex cornetzi
TGATCCTACGGGATAAATGAAGTGTTTATTAGTGAATATGCTTTTGTTATTTCCTAGGTAGTTATCTATTTCGTTGATATCTAAACTTAGTTTAGTTAGGTCTTCGGGATCTTTTATTATTTTTTTCAATGGGGTACGCTTTGGGAGGTCTAAAGTATTTTCATTATCAATATTGAAGGTGAAATTAAACTCCGGTAAATGAGTTTGAATGTACCGCGTCTCTAGTTGAGAATTCGTTTTCAAGATAATGTCTGGTGTCGTTAATTTGCAGTTTCCTTTTAA
>NW_017297574.1:46454-46868 GCF_001594075.2 Trachymyrmex cornetzi
GCACCTCGCATGGTGCATCAGATTGTGTCTGATATATAGGAAAATTCTTTTCGCACGTATACATGGTTATATCGTGGATACATTCTTTTAACTCGTTTTTGCGTAACAACGTATAATGATTATTTTCTTTATCGCTATTATTGGATGAATTACTTTAATGAATTTAAATACATTTGATAGTTCGTACATAGGTAATGGCATTGCCCTTATTATTTTATATGTAAGGTACGCAATTATTGGAAATCTAAGAGTCGTAAATATGTAATTATTAATAACAAAAGCATTTACTGACGTATATTTCTCGATAGAGTACCATTTTTCTAATTTTATTTGGAAAGGAAAGTGTAATCCTCTGTTAAGCTGTGAAGCAGCTTCTCTCAAATCTTTTATAATATGTTCTAGCGGTAGGTAACT
>NW_017297574.1:47545-47862 GCF_001594075.2 Trachymyrmex cornetzi
CCGTATGATAAGGATCCTGCAATAGAAGGATTCACGTTACTTTTCTATAACTCCTAATCTGCTATAATATTAATGAATTAAGTCTACACGCTTCTCTTGGCTTTACTAATTCTCTATGAAAAGCTTCAGCCGGTTTGCGTGTACGCGTA
This sequence comes from Trachymyrmex cornetzi, assembly GCF_001594075.2. Lineage (NCBI taxonomy): Eukaryota > Metazoa > Arthropoda > Insecta > Hymenoptera > Formicidae > Trachymyrmex > Trachymyrmex cornetzi. The sequence continues at coordinate 47,695 of NW_017297574.1, forward strand.
TAGTTCTGCGGCCCTTTTTTATAGAGCAGTTAACATCGTTGTGTTTTTCTAACACTATATATGGCCCTATCCATTTCGATTATAATTTCTTCGACCGACCTTTTCTCACCGTTTTGTCGTATAGTAGTACTTGGTCGCCTACTCGAAAGGTTTTCTCTCGGCTCGTTT
>NW_017297574.1:49135-49364 GCF_001594075.2 Trachymyrmex cornetzi
GCAATATTTCTATTAACCGTTTGTTGTGCTCTTCCAAGTTTGATCCATACACAACTACATCGTCTAGATATACAAGGCATTTGAGCCCTTGTAATCCGGCTAATATTGCGTTCATCAACCTCTGGAATGTTGCTGGTGCATTTTTGAGTCCAAACGGCATTCTAGTAAATTCGAAATGTCCGTGAGGAGTGGAAAAAGCAGTTTTGTTCGTATGCTCCTCCTGCATGGG
>NW_017297574.1:49826-50053 GCF_001594075.2 Trachymyrmex cornetzi
TCGGACCGCGTTAGTATTGGTACGGTACTGCTATTGTCCGCGTTGCATAGTGTGAGTACTGTCTCGCGGTTCTTCATCGTCCACGCGTCTATTGTTATAAACGGCGCGATAATTTCTACGTTCTCCGTTGTAGTATTCAGCATACTGATTATGCATTTATTATTTTCTGGTGCAACTAAACAATTGCCAATGAATACGCCCGGTCTTACCTCTTCGGCTTTTACAAT
>NW_017297574.1:50628-50850 GCF_001594075.2 Trachymyrmex cornetzi
TTTACAGCCGTATTTATTGGTTTCTTCGGGCTTACTTCTATTTTTAGTCTACGCGTTTGCTCCCGATTAGCAGGTCGTTCATTTAACGACCAACATTCGCTTCTATTATGTCCCGCCTTTTTGCAATACGTGCAAAATTTCTCGATGGCGTTAATTCCAGTCGGCTTCTCGGCACGCGGCAAAGAATATTTATTCGCGTAACGGCTCTCCCCCACCCCTTCT
>NW_017297574.1:52185-52673 GCF_001594075.2 Trachymyrmex cornetzi
AATCGCACGGTTTCTTCGATTATCCGTACAGGTCCTAAGCTACTGGGCCTTGTACGTCGCGGTATCGGTTCGCTATATATCCGTGAAGTTGTCGGTACGCTCGGAAGATTCTCGCGAGTGTCGGACATTTATTCCGCTTATATTAGGTGATCGAATAATTTCGGACTTACAGTACTATCGCTAGTCGCATGTTGCGGGCTGCTTGCTGTATTCCGCTGCTTCGTTGCTGAGTCACTGTCGGATATGTCGCGCCTGCTCAGGTTTCGCTGTTATCGCTGTCCTGGTCGTCAGCTGCTGTATACCGGGGGCTCGCCTTCGACTTCAGTGTCCTGGCTTCTGCTTTTCCTCAGTGGGTTGCTCCTTCGCCTTTTTTTTTTTTTGATTGCTCCTTTTTCCGTTTGTTACAGATGTTGCAGGATTAGCCTCTCCGATGCTGGATCCCACCGCTGCCACCAATTGTTATACCGCGTAACACGGTATTGGATTCG
>NW_017297574.1:55181-55759 GCF_001594075.2 Trachymyrmex cornetzi
CTGCCGCTCGACATGTATAGTAACATGTTAAATATACTTAATAAAAATATACCATGTAAGTTTTTATCATGTTGATAAGCTATATTAAGTCAGGATATATTAAGTCAGGATAGATGTAGAGTATTTTAATCTTACATTACTTGAATAACGTTTAATACTTTGCAATATATGTACAGTGACATGTTAATTACAATTAATATAGATATATTTTGTAAAAGTTTTTATCAGAAGAACCGGTATATATTATGAATAGGGAATTGCGTTCTCTTTTATTTTTGCTTGGATTGACGATAAAGATAGTGAGATAGAAAATGATTTTTAGTGTTCTAGGAAGAATGATGATATATATTTTAAATTTACCATTGATAAGGATCCAATTCAAGGATCGAAACGTATGGACATAGTAAAATATAATAATAATAAAAAGTATAATACACAACTTTAACTGGTGTTTGGACTCGACTGGCTCTTATCCTTTCAATAATATATATATTAATGTTATTCGTAATATTAATATGACATTAGTAATAGTCAATTATCAATATTATTATTATTACTTAAAAAATGCAATTTTATAA
>NW_017297574.1:55828-58609 GCF_001594075.2 Trachymyrmex cornetzi
TTGATGAAAATGTGTGTTCAAATATCAACTAAGTTCTACCAAAAAAATTCCGTCTATAACAATACTCCAAGAATATCATTTAGAATGTGTTATTTAATAATAATTGCGATATATTATTTTCTTTTTTTACTGCAAATTATCAATTTTTAAAATTTTAAAACAATATATATTACAGATATCAATACAAATGTTCTACCAAACAAATTCTGTGCATATACTAGTAACTTCACGTTTGAAAAACATTATAATTCTTTTTAGTAGTCTTAAAATAAACTTTATAAACTGTTCTTTTTCTTCTGCCTTTATTAAATTTTTTCAATTTTTGGTACATATGTTCAGGGATATGTTTCAATTTTTATTTGGCAATTATGCGAGAACTCGTATATTTTCGTGTATATTACAAATGAATCCCGGACCACGCACATACATGAGTCTCTTACTGTGCTTTTTAAATAAGTTTCAAATTTTTTTCAATCATAGGTACTTATGCTCTTCTTCTTGACTCTAGTCTTTCTGAAAATTTATACAAATTGTAGTTTAAGAACTAACGCAGAAAAATAAACGAAAAAGGGCTGTAAAATTGAAAGTTTGGGAAATAAGGAACCTACTCTTGGCCAGGAACATGGACAGGAGTCAAGCTTTAGAACTATTTCACACATTTTCACTCATTTAAATATGTTACAAATCACAATCGCTTAACAAAACACAACTGCACATGCAATCTCAATAAATAACAGGTGTGTTACATTCTTTTATAAACATTCTCGAATAATAAATCAATATTCATGTTCATATTACTGCTCGACGGAAACCGCGGGAAAGTTGTGGTTTCTTCCATCAGGAGGAAATGTAAAAAATTGTCTAATAAGTCACGTATGAATTATAACTATTTGATAATTTTTTACATTTCCAAAGGAATGAAGGAAAGGAAAGAAATAAAGCATGTGTTTAAGTCGAGCAACTTAAAAGCATTAAAGCGTTAAACAAAACTTGCAGAATTAATTAAAATGTTACGTACAAAAAATTCAAAGTAATATTGATCACGAACAAGTGAACGAAATGTTAGTATGGCATATTATACATTTTTAATTCAAAACATTAATTAGTAAAATTTATGTGGAATAGGAACTACAGTATTTAACTATCGTATTTACAATTACAAAATCGTATGTATTTACTACTGTATTTACAGTTACAAAAACGTTTTGCAAAGTCTTTATAAAAAGATTTTTCACACAAAGGAAACCAAGATGATACGCGTAGGTCTTTCTTTCTCTACCAAAATTACTCATACGTACAGAATGTATGAATAATAAGAAAACCATAAACTATGTATATAGAATCTCAGAGCGTGACATTCTTTTACAGACAAACTTCGGTAAATATGTATTAGCATATCTTAAATGATTAGTCTAGACGACGTTGTTTCGCGTCTCAGTTCAGTCGAATGCAACCTCACGCAATACAGCATTCACGTTCCGACACAGAATGTGTTCTACCCGAAAATTTCTCCAATAAATATTACATGTGACTTCTCAGTAAAAATACGTAAGTTCTACAATTAATATTGGGTATGGTAATAAGTTTCCGCCCTTTTTGAAAAGAAAAAGATGCGTTTATTTAAACAAATCTATATAAGTGAGTTTATTCAAAGTATGCTCCTTCGGAAGCGACAACTTTCTCCCACTTTTCCGGTAATAAACGGATTCCTCGAATGAAAAAATCTGATTCTTTTGAAGCGATCCATTCATCAAGCCATTTTTTGATATCTTCATAAGAATTGAATCGTTCTCCAGGAAGGGCCGACTGCATGGATCGGAACAAATGAAATCTGAAGGAGCAATGTGAATACGGCGGGTGGGGCAGAGTTTCTCACTTTACTCCTTCCAAGTATTTCTTGATCGGTTTTGCAACGTGTGACTTAGCGTTGTCATGTAACAGAATCAGCTTGTTGTGCCTATTGTCCCATTCCGGTCGTTTTTCTTTCAAAGCTTGGTTTAAACGTATCAGTTGTAGTCGATAACGATCGCCAGTGATGGTTTCGGACGGTTTGAGCAGCTCATAATATATAACACCTCTCTGATCCCACCAGATGCACAACATAATCTTCGAAGCATGAATATTTCGTTTTGGCGTTGATGGACCTGGTTCACCTGACATCACCCATGCTTTCAAGCGTTTAGGGTTATTGTAGTAGATCCATTTTTCATCGCCAGTTACGATACGATGTAGAAAACCCTTCCTTTGTTGTCGTTAACGAAGCATCTCGCAGATGACCAATCGTCTTTCCATGTCTCTCTCTTTCAATTTGTATGGAACCCAATTTCCTTCTTTCTACACCATTCCCATTTCGTGTAGACGTTTTCCAACAGTGGATCTATCAACATTTAACTCTTTTGGCAACTTATCGAGCGATAAACATGAATCTTCTTCGAATAATGCTTGCATTTCTGCATCTTCAAATTTTTTCGGTGCACCTTCGCGTTCTTTGTTACGCACGTCAAAATCACAACTGTTGAATCGCCGAAACCATTCTTTACAACTGGTTTTCGATGGAGCATGCTCACCGTAAACATCTACGAGCAAACAATGTGATTCTGCAGCACTTTTCTTTAAAATAAAATAATGGAGTAAAACTTCCCGCAAATGTTGCTTTTTTGGAATAAATTCCGACATCTTCAACGCAAAAAAAGTTACTCTTTTTTACGCTTCGAACGAATGCCAACTATTGGGCTCAAAAGTTTGAACACAAACCTTTCAAACACATGTGTTGCCGTTCTA
>NW_017297574.1:58996-60258 GCF_001594075.2 Trachymyrmex cornetzi
CCCAAAATATCAAATATAAGCGCGACTCTATCGGCAGTCGCGGGTCAGAAATTCGGTCAAGCAATTTAAGCATAACGCGTCGCGACGTCCGAAGCATCGCCGTACTTATAGCGCGACGCGAGTACGAAACGTGAAGTGAGATTGTAAATTAATACAACTTGTATCGTATAGAAATAAAAGTGATATATTTTACTAAAGAAGACTACAAGTGATTAATTGTGCGACCACTCCCGAATCCTTCGTGGATCCCGAACCGTGCCGTGGAGCGGCACAACAGACGGATATGTAGAAGATGTTGGGATTCGTAATCGTGATCAGCAGCTCGAGGAAAGATGAAATAGTGGAGATCACCGATGTGTAAAAGTTGGATACGTCGACTTTTTAGAACTGCATTTTCTTATTTTTATCAACATGAGAAAATACGGTATTAAAAAATTCTGAAAAAATTCTGAAAAAGTTATCAGAACTTTATGTGAAGAAAATAGGCGATTTTTATTTGTAACATATTTAAATGAGTGAAAATGTGTGAAATAGTTCTAACACTTGACTAATATCCACGTTCCTGGCAAAGAGTGGGTTCCTTATTTCCCAAACTTTCAATTTTACAGCCCTTTTTCGTTTATTTTTCTGCGTTAGTTCTTAAACTACAATTTGTATAAATTTTCAGAAAAGCTAGAGTCAAGAAGAAGAGCATAAGTACCTATGATTGAAGAAAATTTGAAACTTATTTAAAAAGCACAGTAAGAGACTCATGTGTGTGCGTGGTCCGGGATTCATTTGAAATATACACGAAAATATACGAGTTCTCGCATAATTGCCAAATAAAAATTGAAACATTATATCCCTGAACATATGTATCAAAAAATTGAAAAAATTTAATAAAGACAGAAGAAAAAGAACAGTTTATAAAGTTTATTTTAAGACTAAAAAGAATTATAATGTTTTTTAAACGTGAAGTTACTAGTATACGCACAGAATTTGTTTGGTAGAACATTTGTATTGATATCTGTAATATATATTGTTTTAAAATTTTAAAAATTGATAATTTGCAGTAAAAAAAGAAAATAAAATATCGCAATTATTATTAAATAACACATTCTAAATAATATTCTTAGAGTATTGTTATAGACGGAATTTTTTTGGTAGAACTTGGTTGATATTTGAACACACATTTTCATCAAATGTTTAAAATTTGCATTTTATAGTTAAAAAAATTGAAACGATTATTTAATCTATATTGGATTTTTTCTTATTATAAAATT
>NW_017297574.1:60921-66108 GCF_001594075.2 Trachymyrmex cornetzi
GAAAAAACGCGCAAGAAACAAATACAAGTTCTGCTGCAACGGGCTGCGGTACGCGACGACTGAACGCGCCAATACGAATCTCGCGACCCCCGCAGTAAAATAAAACGCGCACTCTAACTAAAATCTAATTATTATTAGAGCAAATCACAAATAACATAATCGGCACGTACTAGAGATTTCGCAATAACACGAGGACGTGAACATCCCTTTACCGCGAGGGGCCACAATGTTAACAATATATAAACGAGCGCGTTCACGGACTCGGTTCCTACTCTCTTCCATCCCAGTACAAGCTAAGGTAGGAATACCGCGCTTACGTTGAGCGCAAGCGACTTCCCTTGTAACCTCAAAGTCCGGCCTTAACCGTGCGCCTCCCCAGGCGTCGTTAAAGCCATTCTCGCCTGTGACTCCAAGCGCGGCTCATGCAGGCGCGCCGACGAGCCACGTTTACACGTCGAGCTCAAACGAGCGCCTTCACCGGCGTCGAGGCCTCCACACCCCCTCACCCTTTTTAAAGCTATTTCTCTTACACAGCGCATTTAATATCTCGCTCTTCTTTTCTTCATCTTAAATGGTAGATGAACAAGAGAAAGCGACCAAGAGGAAAGCGCGGTGGTTGGAGGGTGCACCTCCGGGCCCTCCGGCGGTCTCTGGCGGACCAAAAAGTCGAGAACGAGGGGCCAGCGCCAAACGCGTCACCGTCATCCCCTCCGCCTAGAGAAGGAGACGGGACGCGGTCGCCAAATCCACCTCCCGCGCCTGATTCTAAGCGAGCCCCGGAACCCAGACCAAATTATTCTCCCCCACACATCGCTCCCACGCGGATACAAACCCGCCCCAAATTAATAACAAGCGTAAAGCCGAAAATTATTGAGATAAACTCGTGTAATTATAACATTAAAATACTAGAAAGATAACATCGCGCCTCTCATTCATGTTCCTTCCAGATTCTTCCTCCCGAACGGAGAGAATAGATAGAGCGTGTACTATGATGACCGATTTACAGCTGCCCTCTCGGGAGATTATAATAATCTCCATGATTATCTAGTGCTCACAGCACACGAGGGCGCTTATACAATCTGACAACTCCTCTGATTTTCCAATTTATTTTCTCTACGAAGGACCTCGAAGGAACCAATATTATATAAAAGCCTTCTCGGGAATCCCCTATCAACAATAAAGATTTCGTGCCTTTACGAAAGGCACTGGTGACAGCAGCCTGCCCCAATACGCGTAAACTATTATCGAAAACATTACCTCTGTAGAAGCCAAGGCTTCGCCCCGCGCACCCCGCTCCGCGCTCGCGCTTCACATAACTTGTGCCGCGTCTCGAGACAACAATCACGATAAACACGCGACTTCGGACGTGACAGAAGGTGTGTTCCGTTTCACGCATGATGCGCATGGAGAGCATGGAAGGCGTTCCGTTTCACTCCATGCTCCATTCATGCGCGCATGAGACGGCAGGGTGTCTATACGACTCGCAGCGTAAGACAGCGCATGGGCTGCCTCAGCTCCCGAGGTGAGGCAGTTCATGCGATGTCAATGCGCGAGGGTTACGTTAGTCATTTTAGGCGGGAAAAAGTAACTAATTATTTCTATTGTTATTAGTAGGGTATATAGGCGGATTTTAATTCGGAATTAGAATCTACCTATATACCCTACTGTTATTGTATGACATTATTGTGTGAAAAACCACATTTCTTTAAAAATGAAAGAACTTTATGTTTACAAAAACGATGAATTATAAATATTAAACGTATTCAACGCTGAATTCATAGCAGCAACAACTGATAGTAAGTAATATGGTAAAAAATTGTTCATGTATATATAAATATATATAAATATGAATAAATATTTATAAACATATATAATTGTATATGAAGTTATATACAATTATTAATTATTATAATTACATATGTAATTATATATATCCACGTGTGTTTATTCATTCTTTTTTCTTTTGTGTAAAATTGTTTTTTAGTGTAATAAAAATAATAATAAGAAAATGTCAAATATAAAATTAAAGGGACAATTTTCGCATTGTTTGTTTTAGAAAAAAATCAAGTTTAGAGAAATGTAAAAAAAATTACTCATACACATACATAATTATGAGGGCGGTTCAAAATTTCAAAAATATTTTCTTTTCGTCGCCTTCTTAAAACCACTGTTTCTTTATGGTTAAAAACAGTCACTGAATTTTTTTCAGATTTAAAAAAAAATATTTAGAAGTCGCACAAGTCACATTTGTGACGGAATTGAAAGATTTCCAGTTTTTCGCTATTAATTTGAAAAAATAGCTATTTTTTTACATGAGATACTCGCTGTATATTTTTTTTTCATAAAGTACACCTCTTGACCTTTCCATTTCACTATAATAAAATTATTTATTCTTTTCTTAAAAAGCAGATATGATTTTTTAAACAAACTTTTTAATTTTTTTTAGTTAGTTTTTGACCGATGTCTTGATTGATAAATTTTTTTCGACAATTTAATCATATCGGAATTACTCCCTGATGTTTCCTGAATATCCTAAAAAATTGTGGAAAAAATTTATGCTATATAATCGGAGATAAAAGCGTTTGAAGTATTACTAATGAAGTTATATAGGTTGAGAGGATACTTAAACATATTCAATATACGTTCAAAACATACTTTTATATTTCTTTAAATTAATAATAGGCTGGGTTCAAATCCACGCATGTTGTATCTGCCTTCCGGACCACCCTGGGAGGGGGGGAGGCACCCGTTATTATTCCCTAATATAAGCTAATAAGTCAAAAACATAAAAATTGCAATAAAAAAATTTTTTGAAAGGATATAACGCCATAACGGGTTGGGTTCAAAACTAGAGCTCTTTATATCACGCATAATACGGAAAACGTACCTGTGAGATAAACACTCCATAAATAATATTTTATAAAAATTTTGAACATAAAGAAAATCAATGAAAATTTTATTTATTAACTTTTTATAATACAATTACATTAATCGAAGACCAATGGTTTCTTTAAAGAATATCTGTCTCTTCGGCGATATTCAAGTATTAGCGGATGTTTTTCTTTTAAACTTTTATCCAACTATAATATATTAATGTGAATAATAGTTGGATGAAAGTTTAAAAGAAAAACATCCGCTAATACTTGAATATCGCCGAAGAGACAGATGTTCTTTAAAGAAACCATTGGTCTTCGATTAATATAATTGTATTATAAAAAGTTAATAAATAAAATTTTCATTGATTTTCTTTATGTTCAAAATTTTTATAAAATATTATTTACGGAGTGTTTATCTCACAGGTACGTTTTCCGTATTATGCGTGATATAGAGAGCTCTAGTTTTGAACCCAACCCGTTATGGCGTTATATCCTTTCAAAAAATTTTTTTATTGCGTCAATTTTTATGTTTTTGACTTATTAGCTTATATTAGGGAGTAATAACGGGTGTCTCCCCCCCCTCCCAGGGTGGTCCGGAAGGCAGATACAACATGCGTGGATTTGAACCCAGCCTATTATTAATTTAAAGAAATATAAAAGTATGTTATGAACGTATATTGAATATGTTTAAGTATCCTCTCAACCTATATAACTTCATTAGTAATACTTCAAACGCTTTTATCTCCGATTATATAGCATAAATTTTTTCCACAATTTTTTAGGATATTCAGGAAACATCAGGGAGTAATTCCGATATGATTAAATTGTCAAAAAAAATTTATCAATCAAGGCATCGGTCAAAAACTAACTAAAAAAAATTAAAAAGTTTGTTTAAAAAATCATATCTGCTTTTTAAGAAAAGAATAAATAATTTTATTATAGTGAAATGGAAAGGTCAAGAGGTGTACTTTATGAAAAAAAAATATACAGCGAGTATCTCATGTAAAAAAATAGCTGTTTTTTCAAATTAATAGCGAAAAACTGGAAATCTTTCAATTCCGTCACAAATGTGACTTGTGCGACTTCTAAATATTTTTTTTTAAATCTGAAAAAAATTCAGTGACTGTTTTTAACCATAAAGAAACAGTGGTTTCAAGAAGGCGACGAAAAGAAAATATTTTTGAAATTTTGAACCGCCATAATAATTATGTATAATTTTACATATAAAGAATTATCAGCAATTTTTTTACATTTCTCCAGATTTCTTTTTTAAAACAAATAATGGGAAAATAATGGAGAAATAATGGGAAAATTATCATTTTAATTTATTTAATGTCTTCATTATTGTTATTATTTTTATTGCACTAAAATGTAATTTTAGGAAAAGAAGAAGGTACGAGCATATGTATGTATGGATGTTTTATATATATAAGTATATATATTTACGATTATTTATACATCTTTATACATGTATGTTTGTAGATACAAATTTTATATTCATACATGAAAAAATTTTTACCCGAATTAATATCGTACATAAGTTTTGTAACCTTGAACATCAAGATTCTTTAAAAAGCAGCAATGTAATATTTATTCCAAATGCCCATTAGACTTATATTTTTTATCTAGAATGTTTACAATCGTATGCATAAACTGCATAGGATCCGTTCCGTTTCTCTATGCGCTGCATGCGCATGGGAAAAAAGAAACGAGTTAATGCGCGCATAGGATGCACTGCGTTCCATGCGGTCCATGCGTGAAACGGAACGCACCCATAATAATTAGACTAATACTCGTTTTTACCATTTTTAACTGTAAAATGCCAATTTTCAAATTTTGAAAAAAATATCAACATATCAGCACGAGAGTACCATATGGGCTGAAAAGTCCCGGGATTTTTCAATAGGTGGCGCCACTAAAAAATGAACATGACTCATTTCGAGAGTCACTAGTTTATGTAATATGTATGAAGTTTCATGACATTTCGTCCATTCGTTTACAAGCTACAGTCGTTTGAGTGACGCTACTTTCGCCTTCGTAAAAAAAATGGAAAAACAGGAATATCGCATCTTGATCAAACATTGTTTTTTTAAGGGAAAAATTTCTTAACAATCATTGCAATGGTTACAGAAATGTTATCCCACATCTGCTCCTTCGAGAACAACAGTTCATCGGTGGTTTAGTGAATTTAAAATGGGTCTTACAAGCACCGAAGACGCAACATATATCTCAAAAGAACTGGCGGGATACATTTTGCACGATCTTTTGGAGATGAAAAAGCTATCGGCGCGATGGGTGCCGCGTTTGCTGA
>NW_017297574.1:66553-66864 GCF_001594075.2 Trachymyrmex cornetzi
AGAAAAAGTATAGATGGCCTCACGTGTATACCAAATCATTATGGCTGATTCTCATTAGTTGTAATATTTCAAGAGTAAAACAAACTGAACCAAAATAAAACAAATACATAGGAAATGAATTTTTATTCAAATGTATAAAATTAAAATAATTTTATCTAATCATTTTAACATTATGCAGCGTTATTGAACAAACTGAACGACGAAATAAAGAAAAAACGGCCTCATATGGCGAAGAAAGAAGTTATGTACCATCGCGATAACGCATCGTCACACACGTCCTTGAAAGCGATGGCCAAATTGGACCAATTACG
>NW_017297574.1:66913-67181 GCF_001594075.2 Trachymyrmex cornetzi
CCCAGCGACTATTATCTGTTCCCAAACCTCAAGCGGTGGCTCCAGGGAAAGAGATTCAGATCGAATGAGGAAGTCATTGCGGAAACCGAGGCGTATTTCGAAAGCTTGGACGTTTCATAATACAGAAAGGGCATCGAAATGTTGGAAAATCGCTATACCATGTGTATCGCCCTCGAAGGTAACTATGTTGAGGAATAAATATAACTTTGCCTAAAAAACGCTTGTTTTCATTAAAAATCCCGGGACTTTTCAGCCCATGTAGTATTAT
>NW_017297574.1:67808-74245 GCF_001594075.2 Trachymyrmex cornetzi
CGGCCGTGAAACTGATGATTAATCACGTTTGCTGTTTAGTAGAACTAATGATATGTATCATTTATATAAAAGATTTGATATCAACAACTGGCGCCAAGTTAAATTTTACCATTTTATTCCTTCCAAAGAAAAAATAATAGTAACTTTAATTTTTTTCTTAATTTATTTAACTCTAATGATATGTATCATTCGTATAAAAGATTTGATATCAACAAAATTGGCGCCAAGCTAAATTCATCAAAATTTTATCGAAATTTTATGTATTATTCGTAAAAAAGATTTGATATCAAAATTTGCGCCAAGTTAAATTCCATGTAATTCGAATACCAAATTAAATAAATAATATTAACTTTAATGATATGTATCAATCCTACAAAAGATTTGATATCAAGAACTGGCGCCAAGTTAAATCTCACTTCTTTATACCATGCCAAATTAAATAAATAATAAATATCAATCTAATGGTATGTATTATTTGTACGAACGATTTGATATCAACAAATAAATTAAATTCTGCCAAATAAAAAGTAAAACTCAAGTGATACTATTTTTATTATTTACTTTATACAAATGGTACCATCTTTAATTTTTATGCAATGAAACCTAAGTATACGTATATTTATTGAAGAATCTTCCTATTCCAATACAAATAGTTTAAATTCCTCTTAAATAAAATTATTATATCACAATTCATTCAAAGACATTTTCCTCTTCCAACTAAAGTAGTGGTTATTTAATTCTCCCTCAAAACATTATCACAAAATTGCGTTACTTTGCTCAATTTAAGTGTTACCACAAAAAATTAAAGAATTAACCGTATAAAATGAAAAAATTTAACTTAAATAGAAAAATTTTTCATGTAAAAACACTTGGCGCTGCTAAATAGAGTAAGAAAAGCTATAAGAACAATTTAAAATTGGAATGGTAATTAATAAAAATAAATAATAAAAGATAATGTTGCCATCAATGTTGCCATCGCTGATTATCACAGCGGTCATACGTGGTTGATCACGTTCGAATGTGCAATGCTGCCATCGCAGGTCGAGTCAAAAGCCCTCTAGTGTCGAAAAAACGAGATGGACATTTTCTCCTGGTCGACGACGACAATAACGACGATGACAATAATAACGTCGTATCTGAATCTGATGATCTGAAAAGTAGCAGTTCGGAACTTTGCGTCGAGATATCTCCGCTCGTAGGGCACGTAGAAAAAAAATAAAAGCACTTTTATCATACAATCCGTGTGGTGGCTATGGATTGAGCATACATAGAACGCGATCGGTTCAGCCGTTATTGAGATCCGATAATCTCGATCTGCCGCAACTCGTCGGTTCGCGTAAAGGAGGTACGGCAGTGTCGCTTCGCGCAGCTTAGCGCCGAGACACTACCAGTGTCTCCAGATTTAGCAGTGACCGTGAATAAGCACAATCCTCTGTGCGTAGGATGTCATATCAAACTCTCGAGAGAAATTATGCTAAAGAGAGCGGTGTTGAACGTGCAATCCACAGACAATGCGTGTTTCGCGTGGTCGGTGTTCGCCGCTCTACATCCCGTTGATAGTCATATATATCGAACATCATCATGTCCACACTACTCATCGATACTGAATCTCGCGGGCATCGAATTTCCAATGACGTTGAGTCAAATTAGGAAATTTGAAGCTTTAAACGACATTTCCATCAACGTCTACACCGATGAGAAGGGGATTGTGCCGATACGACTCGCCAACCGAAAGAGAAGCAAGCACGTAAACCTGCTGTACGTGAAGGATGACAACGCGTGACATTTCACACTCGTCAAGGATTTATCTCGCCTTGTGAGATCGCAGATTACCAGAAACAAGAACAGGAAGTATTTCTGCGATAGGTACGTAATAATGATAATAATAATATAATAATAATGACGATGACGATGACGATGATGATACTAATAATAATAACAATAATAATTGTTTCCAGATGCCTCCACTACTTTAACTCGAGCGCAAAACTGGAGATACACAGCGATGACTGTGAAAAAATAAATGATTGCGCAATCAGACTACCAAGCGAGGACGACAAGTTGTTGAGCTTCCGCAACCACTGCCAGAAAGAGCGCGTCCCGTTCATAGTCTACGTCGATCTTGAGAGTGTATTAGAAAAAGCGGATAGTAATTCACAATCCGCTACGCACACGCACCAACGTCTTCAGTATCGGGTATTACGCGCACTGCTCCTACGACAGCTCACAGTCGGACTACCGATTTCGCCGCGACGAAGACTGCACAGTGTGGTTCGTGGAAGAACTGAAAAATTTGGCGCATGGTGTACAGTCGACAATTTCGGCCAATGTTCCCATGGCGGATTTCACGTGGGACAAAAAATTTAACAGCGCCTCGCATTGTCACGTATGGGAGAAACCAATAACACGTACGTGTGTGCTTCGGTACAAGTGTGTGGCGCCGCGCGCCGAACGCCGAGGGGACACCATTTCTGCCGATGCGTGTACACCTCGTGCAATTTCGATCTTATGCACGACTGCCTACGCGTCATTTCAATTGCGTCGTTCAAGCACTGCTTGTAATCCTCAAACGTTATACTTCGCTACAACGTTGTTTTTGACGTCCTTCACCTTCTTCGTATCCTTCTTTCCTTCTACACGCAAAGCGTACATTTTCACTCTAAGCCCTACAAATTCGGATATGATGGCGGCGTTGTTGTCATTTTCATAAGACCTGGAATTTTTTTATTTGCGAACGGAAAATCGTACGCGTTGTCAACCATGTAATCGCTCGTGTCAAATTTATTTATATCGCGTTTCACATGATGTCATAGACATCACCGCATTATATATGGTATATAAGGCTATCAGTATCGGTATACATAATTTTACATTTTTCGCGAAACAGCGGTGCCATGTACTCGTAATGAAATTCGTACAAACACGTTTTTGATATATCGAGGATGAACATGCCCACGTATATCGGTTTGTCGAACTTCATCTCGAGCTTACGTAGTTCTATTGCGACCAGATTTTCCGAAAAGATACTACGACTGTGAAAATTTGGTTTCGAGATCATTGCCTCTGCACCGTATCTACCTTCCCATTTTGTCAGTAATTTTACGTCGACGCTATCGCGCACATTCTCCATAGTTTTACCAAATACCGCGTTATTCATAAGTTTGTATAAATTTTTCTCGAAATCGTTCTTGGCCAAAGTTCTAAATTTTGTGTTTAATTCTATGTAATCGCGAATCCATGGAAATTGCGTGAATTGCAGTATACGGTGAACTTTTGCGATACGGAGACCGTGACGAGTACACTGCTGTAGGTTGCGATAATGTATGATGTAACGCTGTTTATCGCATAACGTTGCAAGGAGTTTATCCTCGCGTTTGCCTGGTGGTTTCTTTCGCGTTGGACAGAACGGCGCAGAGGATTGTGCTTATTCACGGTCACTGCTAAATTTAGTATACGCGACAGTGCCCATCCGCTGTCACGTTCTTGAAATTCTTCGAGTGATGCTGGGATAGGCTCGACGACGCGCGTCACGTACCACTCGCGCAAATCGGTGCATCGATATAGTTCATAGTTCCGGTTAGCGATGCTCTTGTTCGCGCGTTTGTCACCAGCCACGAATTCACCATTAAATATTGTATTTATCTTTATAGTCATATCTTCGCATAATACACTGCACACATTCGAGCACAATTTCACTCGCGTCTTCTAGGAATCAGCGAGGTTCGATATAATTGGAGTTTATTACCGCACCCGTTAGAATACGGCTTTCTAACGTCGTTTCGATCTCGCGCCATCGAAGTCCATATCCTGCGCTTACGTGCACGAATCGTCCGCGCACAGATTCCTTCAAGCTTTCAAGCCGCGCGATACTTGCGATCACCGATTGTCTATTAGCGATCGATAATCGCGGGCGTTTAATATGGCTCTGCTCTTCCAGAGATTCTATAAATTCGTCGCAACGTTGTTCCCACGCGACATACTCTTCTCTTGTATTAAGCAGGGTAGCTTGCTCAATCAAATCACACTTCATGTTGTCAATTGTGCTGTTAGATTGACTAATGGCGCGGTGCACTTAAATCTCGTCATTTTTATATCATTATGCACGCTATTTTTATTAATGATGTTAGAGTGCTCTTGAAATATCTTAACTTTCGGTAACAAAGACGATATACTTTGATGAAATTGCGAATGTCGCATTTTTGCAGGTGTTGTATCAAATTACATTGATGATGTCCTTGAAAAAATTTCTTACATAACGCTGACAAAGCAGTTATATATTTGCAAATGTTGCATTTTTTGCTGTATTAGATTACATTGATGTCATCATGGATGATTCTAAAATATTTTATTTTAAGGGATGCACTTTTGCACGTTTTAAATTGATGATGTCATCGCTAAACACGTTGCATTTTTTACTGTATTAGATTACACTGATGTCGTCATGGATGCTTCTAAAATCTTTTATTGTAAGGAGTACACTTTTGCACGTGTTAAATTGATGATGTCATCGCGAAACATGTTGCGACATATTTTCACAAACATTGCATTTTCTTTACCATTGTTGAGTGGGAACGAAAATATATATACCGATGGGGATCGCGCAAAATCAGTCTGTGTAAAATGGCTAACCGTAATTGTTCATCGCTCCCGCATTTGATTAGTAATCGGGAACTCGGTTTCGGCAATATTTTAACTCACACTGATACTTGGTGTGCTAAGCATTCAATATTTCAAAAGAGTGAAGTTTTCCGAGATGTACAATTATACGAGCACTTTATAAGATTATCATTTTCTACATGTGTGGAAATAATTAGTGATACTTTTTCCTGGTACTGTTCATGGCGTAGGTGTTTCTATTGGGCTTATTATACACCTGGCAAGTGTGTGATTGAAGATTCTAAAGTCATTTCATGTGAGCTATTCTTTGAAATTGATACATAAATTCAATATTCATCCTTGATGTGCTATGGTGGGGGAAACTTTATAAAAGAATTTGTGGGGGACGTTACTGCATTAGTCGTCCCGACAGATTCGTTTTGCAGTGATCTCTAGCGCTATGGATTCTTACGTTCAACATGAACCGCGCAAGTAAGTATTTCAATTGTATTTGTGAACAATTTTTCTCTATAGATTGCTCATTCGTTTGTTCTTCTTCATTACAGCGCGTCTTCTTATACAATTTTGAGAAGAATATTCGCATTGACACCGACAGCGTACAAGTTTCTAGAGATTGGGATCGTTGTGGGACCAATGTCTCAAGTGGAAATTGCGATTGGCGATACCCGAGGCAACCGTATCGTCCTGCATCACGCTACGCGGACGGCGTTAGTCGAAAAACGGATGGATATAGAGCGATTTATGCGGTCATCTACTCCGTCATGGTTAATGATTCTGGACCTGAACATTGAATTTGTCAAAATAGGTGATGTGGACAAAGTGAAATTATCTTTATGTGACAAGTGTGTATATGAAACCATCGACTATACTTGTTATGCTTGAACTCGAACAATGTGTCGAGCACGCATATTTTGATTTATGTCAATATACAAATATTGTAAGCGATAAATTTAACTATTTTGTAAGTTATTTACGTCAAAACTATATTATG
This sequence comes from Trachymyrmex cornetzi, assembly GCF_001594075.2. Taxonomy (NCBI): domain Eukaryota; kingdom Metazoa; phylum Arthropoda; class Insecta; order Hymenoptera; family Formicidae; genus Trachymyrmex; species Trachymyrmex cornetzi. The sequence continues at coordinate 73,417 of NW_017297574.1, forward strand.
AACAAATTGGAAGAGGTAAACACTTTACGTAAGATTTATGATAAGCATTCTGATATTGCATGCGAATTAATAATGTACGCTTCAGATAATATTGTATATAATGCATTACATGAAAAATAAATGCATATGTAAATTGTATATCCCAAAGTTTGCAATTAATTGTTCCTTCCTTCCATTCCTTATCTCTGTGGTATCATGTTACGCGTCGACAGCATCTTGCGTGCCGACATTAGCGCTCTATAGCATCATCGCGCATTTATTATAAAGATCATTTCATGCTGGCTTTTCAAATCGCTAAAATAAAAAGTAAAAAACCGTTTAATAAAATTAAAACATATAAAAAGCTTTGCGTGCGAGAAGTTGTGTTCGAGAAGACCATAACGCTGCGTTGGAAAAAGATATAATATCAACGCATAAGAGCGAGAGAGAGAGAGAGATGGTAAGTATACAATGTGTGTATACGTGGTAAGTATAGCGCGCGATGGGGACCGCGTCAGGCGGCGGCGGCTCGCGCACGATGGCGGTTGCGAACCGCGCTCGGAGGCGGCCGGAGAGACGACGCCCGGTGGATACTGACCCCGCGTGACATTATCGGATAACGCTGCGCGATGACGGTATACCACACCTCCGCGTGACGCTGGTCCCGTAATTCCCTCCACTCCCCGCGCGAATTTCCCACGACGTTATCCCCGCACACCCTGTAATTCTCCTCCCCTCGACGCCATCCCCGTCACCATGTGACGTCGTTTTCTTCCCCACCACGTCATTCCCTCATCTTGTGACGCCATCCTCTCCCCCTGTGACATCGTCCCCCTCGCCCTGTGACGTC
>NW_017297574.1:74580-98513 GCF_001594075.2 Trachymyrmex cornetzi
TCACCCACTGCCCCTCCCCTGTGACATTATCCCCTTCCCTCCCCAGTGATGTAACTTCCTTACCATGTGACGTCATCCCTTTCCCCTCCGAGACATCACGCCCTCCCGTGACGTCATTCCCCCTCCCCCATGACGTCACCCCCTCTCCACCCGCTGTGACGTTATTCCCTTGCCCTATGATGTCACCCCCCTCCCCTCCCCCTGTGACGTCGTCCCCCTCACCCTAAGACGTCAACCCTCTTCTCCCCCTGTGACGTTATTCCCCTCACCCTATAACGCCACCCCCCTGTAACGTCACCCCTCACCATGTGACGTCATCCCCCTCCCCCCTCTGTAACGTAACCCCCTCACCATGTGACGTCATTCCTCTCACCCTATAACCTTATCCCCACCCCCTTCGCCATGGGTACCCCCCTCGGAGCCCCATGGCTTTGAATTCCCCTATATACTCTACTAAAGTACATGCATATACGAATAATTTGAGACCTTAAACGTTTATTTTTGTTGCATCGATTTTTGAGCACCCTGGCGATCCGGTTGACGTGGAACGTCCTATTTAATAATTAAATGTTCAACCGAATTAATCAATTCAATTATTCCAAAACGACTATCTTAAAAGTGTGATGTTTTAAATGAAGCAATTTTTTCATTTACACATACACAACACATCAAAATCAGAGTACCAGTAAGTGTGTACATTTTGCCAATTCTTAAGAGGCTGCATCTCAGCTTTTCCTGGGATCGCAGGACAGTTTGACTTCTGAGTGAAAACTTAACTTTAAAAAAATTAAAATATTTCCGCCCCTTCGAATGATCTTTTTCGCTAAAACTAGAAGTAGGTCATATTTATTTTTGAAAATGTTACGATCTTCCAGATCTTTCCACTGGCAAAACGAGGACACAACATGAAATGTCACCACATAGATTTTGAATTGGGAAACTAATCCTTTATTAGAATAACATCATGAATATTACTCTAGCATGCCTAGGATCCAAGTTATCATGTTTCAAAGTGAACCTTACATTTTACTAAATTTTAGATAACTACCGTCGGCATTAGCGTTACATATGCACAAGGAGAGGTTGCTTAATCAAAATTTACATATCATGTGCACAATTGCCAATTGTCCCGAACACTGTACGGCTGGGGTCCGAAGGTCTTTGCACTGGAGATTTTATATTTTGAATGGGGGTCGGCCGATTGTTTCATTAAAAAAAAAGAAAGGAAAAGAAAAAGGTGCAGGATTTAATTCGTGTTTTGCGATCACTGTTACAGACTTTCTTTTTATCAAGAGACGCGGTAGTGTCTCCGGCCATGTTAAAAAAAAAGTGAAAAGACATAAAGACACTACAAGTCTCTTATCCTGAGCCACCAAAGTCTATTTTTTGGGGGTACACAACTACTAAAATATAAAAAATTTTGAATCGCACGTAACATATCCTGAAAGGTGGCATCGCCACGAGTAATTTGAGCTAAAAAAAAAAAATAAAAATCGGTGAAGCCGTTCTGGACATACAAGCGGTCGGAAAGTGATGATTTTTGTAAAAAATGAAGTAACGTCTCCTTCTCTGTCCGCAGTCACATGCACCTCTCTTCTCTCTCACCTTCCACTCACACTTCCCCCAACTTCGATCAACTTCATCCCCTCCCCCACCACCCACTCTCGCCACTCCTCTCTTTTTCGGTCTATCGCACTCTACTTTGTCCTCTCTCATCCCTTTTGTCCTTTCGTACCCTCGTCTGCTGAAAGTGTCCGATGGTCACTCAGGGTCGTGATCTTGACAATGTGAGTCAAGGTCGTATTCATTTTTTTGGATAACTTCGTGACGCGTGATGGGTGACTGCTACAACCTTCCGAAGGTTGTTCAGTGTGCTGACCTTCATAATATGTGGGAGGGTCAGGGTTATCGGAGATGAATTGTCCTTCGATGGTCACTAAGGGTCATTACCTTAACAATATATGTCACGGTCAGCGTCATCGGAGTTGAATTCCCAATTTCATTTTTAATAACTTCTTAACGTGAGATGGGTGACTGCTAAACCTTCCGTTGTAGGAAATGTAATGGGAAGACAAGTATCATATGCCGCAGGTCTATGTTAATAAGTAACAATTTCAGATTGAAAAAAGGAGTAAAATTAAGTAAAAGTTACTGAAATATGATGAAAAGACTATCCAAAGTTTGCAATAATTATAAAGAACTAAGACAAATTAAAAATAACAAACGGCGTTTCGAGCCCGATTGGGTCATTCTCAATGTTATAATTACAAAGTGACAAGTATATAAATACTTAAAATAAAACGGTTATATAAACTAGTCGATAAAGAAATAAAAAAAATATAAGTACAGACTTCTAGTGGATGTGTACCGATGGTCATTATCGTAAACTGTCGTTATAAAGCAGACATTACGTTCCAGTTGATGTAACGCGTGTCATTACGAATATACTTAAAATAAAAAATGGACCCCTCCAACGCCCATTCTTATGAGAACGCAACCATATTTTTCTCGTCTCTCTAATTTTAGAACGATCTTTAATATTTATTTCGATTGCAACAGAATGAATTTTTAATATTATATGAATATACATTTTTTTTACGAGAAAAATCTTCACATAGCTCCTCGTCCGGGATGCTCCCGAAGGAGAACCTAACCGGATGAGAGGAAGATACCCAGGAGCCGGTCTCCTGATTGTGCAGGATTTGATGAGTCTGCGTCCCTCTTATAAGGAAGGACAACGGACATCATCGCCTACCTGCTAAAAAACTCTTTCTATTCAGCACTTCCGCAAGACCACATTGGGCACACCTCGGAACCGCCTACCCGGAACTTCATCAGGATGCACCCAAGTCGTGGAGTATACGCTCCCATCTCCATGTTCCGGTACACTACTTAAAGCTGGAATCCTATCCTATATTATATGAAACACTATCCTAAATATATACAATATATATACATTTTTACACATGATTGTCGTCAAACCTCAAAGAGGCCCGAACTAAAAGAGCCATTTGTCTCTTCAGGGCTTGACGCTCCCACTCGGCCCGCTTCTTCTTGCGCATGACGGCCTCGCAAAAATCCGCGAGAGCCGTCCAACATTCACCGGAGCACATAACCGCTCTGACAATGGAGCCGTATGTCCTGTCAAGGACATCGAGCCTTAACCGCACAAAATGTGACGTCCTCCTAATAGTAACGCATAAATCAGAAAATTATTTTGCATAGAGTAATTATTTTTGCAATTTTAAACGACTTAGAGATGATTATGACTGTTCCATCCAAGAGGGAAGTGCCTTAAGGGTTGCAGTGCAAAAATCGAAAATGCTCGAAAATAGTAGACCATAAATTAGAGAATCATTTCGCGCAGTTAGAGTATTTAATTTTGCAATCTTAAACGACTTAGGGGTGAATATGTCTGTTCGCTCGAAGAGAGAAATGCCTTAAGGCGATGCTAAAGCCTCCTGTTTTACCACATTTCCATTCGGTGAAAAATCTCCGTATTGGATGTACGGATTGCAAAAGTATTATTACTTAAATTAAAGTACACACAAACAGGACCTCAGCTGCACTGGATTTCATGAGAAAATCGAAAAAAACTTTAAAATTCGTTAAAAATTCACTTACTTTTGGCTCGTACAGCTATCACCAGATATATATTTGCTTGATATAAGAGTTTTAGAGTCCATATCTTGAAAATAAGCGTGCAGCTGAGGTCACATTATTGAAACGAACGATACCGAGTTTGTAGAACTAAGATTAAAAGTCTAGAAAAGAAATATTTCCACCGAATAGAAAATACGTATATACAGGTGCTTTGCGAAGCAAAGGGGACTGTCAACAGAGCCGAAATTACGTGTAGCAGTAGTTACGCGGTCTTGCGATAGATGGTGCTGACATATGTTAGATAAGAACAGATGTATGCGTTTGAATAAGACAGAATGATATATATTATATAATATAATGTAAAAACTAAATCAAAGATGTCACCACTATTATCGAATTTTGAATTAAAAAAGTCTGTGCTATCGACCTTGATCGAGTTGCGTAATCGGTTTAGCATCGCCTTAAGGGTTACAGTGCGAAAATCGAAAAAGCTTGGAAACAGTAGATTATAAATTATACTGTTATTTTGCATAGTCAGATTATTTAATTTTACTTTTTTTACTTTTTTTAATATTTTGCTTTTTTTGCTTTTTTTACTTAAGAGTGAATATGACTGTTCGTTCCAAGAGGAAAGTGACTTAAGTGCTGCAGCGCAAAAATTGAAAACGTTTGCAAATAATAACGCATATATCAGAGAATTATTTTGTGTAGTCAGAGTACTTAAATTTGCTAATCAGATCTCAATAAACGACTTTTATATTTTGTGCACTAAGAATAACATATCGCACTTATTTTCTAGAATCAAATTGTAATCTGTACTCCCAAAAATATCAAAAATAAAAAGGTCAAGCCGTGTTCAAAAAAAGATCCTCAAAAACTTAAAATCTTTAAATACACTGCTCAAAAAAATTATGGCATAGAAAAATTGTGGGCAAAAATTGGCCAACTTTGGCTAACAATAACTTTGCGAAAAATTATCGTAGTGTGGTCAAACTTAAAGGTTTTGAGATAGGATTACAGAATATTGTAAGGTAAAGGAGGATAAAGGACTAAATCGTAACATAAGGGCATAAACGTAAGGTTTAAGAAGAATAAAACGTAAGAGGACATAAAAGGAAAAACTGAAAACAGGTCGTTTATTTGACGAGATACAAAAATGAAGTTTGCTCGAAGAGACTTTCCAAAAGACTGCCCTTGCCGGGCGCGGGCCCCGCTGGGCCGCCGGGATCCGAGATCCTTGCGCGCGGACCTCTCGCTCGCGCTAGCTCACGATTGGCCATTCGCGGCCGCGCGACTTCTCCCCTTTCACGTTTCTACCGAAATACACGCGTTCCTGGATTTTCGACTACAAGTTCGGCCAGCCTGACATCAGGCCGTCCTCGGCCGCCAACGCAATTTAAATTAATGGAACACAAGTAAAAATTTTCACAAATGATTTTATGAACGCATCAGAGCCATTCCAACTTAGACTATTAAATTAAATAAAATTTGTAAACCTATTCGCCTATGCGCTTTCCTCGCTCTCGTTATCCGAAGTGTCAAAGCAGTTATCTTGCTCGTTAGATTTAGGACCTAATCAAGGCTTCATATTCGCAGTTTCCCACGTACCGGTTTCTGCGATATCTGACAGTTTTCTACATCTGTTAATATATAACGGTTATTCCTTAGTCGTTTGGTTATACGATATGGCCCTCGATAGGCAGGCGCTAATTTTCCTCCTGAACTATCAAAATTTTTTACTACGACTAAATCGCCTTCCGCGTATTCGCGTGCAGCCTTTCGTCTGCGGTTAGTGTATTGTTCGCTAATCACTTGCGCCTTTTCGATTTTTTCTGCCGCCTTTTCTCTAATACCGCTCAGATCTCTATCTTTTGCTATATCTTGATCTAACACATATTCTTTTAATGCATCGACGGCTCGACCTCGCTGTGCGACGCCGTACAATAGCTCGCTTGGCGTTTTTCCAGTCATACGATTTACGGTATTATTTAGCGCAAATTCAATTTCGTCGAGAGACTTATGCCAGTCTTTTCCTGTATATAATTTTCCTAAGAGAGGAGCCAAAATACGATTGTATCGCTCCACCTGCCCATTGGCTTGGGGAGATCCCGTGGCTATTTTTACATGCTTAATATCCATGTCAGACATGAAATCATCAAATTCCTTGGAAGTAAAGCTCGTGCCCCTATCAGAGACTACGATTCGCGGTCTGCTATAACTTCGGAAATAATCCTTAAGACATCCTACTGTTTCGCGCGTTGTCGTAGATTTGACTGCGTATAGTCTTACATGTTTCGTAAACGCATCTACAATAACGAGTATGTGCTTTTTTACAGTGTCTGTACGGTTGACGGGGCCGAAATGGTCTATGTGAATTACCTCGAACGGCAATTTTCCTTTTGGTATAGAATGAATAAATCCCTCGGACTTGCCTGAAGGTTTAGTAAAAGTAATGCATTTAATGCAGTTATGTATGTGAGTGTGAATTTTCTCCTTCATTTTTGGGAACCAATAACTTTCCTGTAATACCGCGTAAGTTTTATCTACACCGAAATGACCGAATTCGTTGTGATATTTATACATTAATTCTTGTTCCATTGTACAGGGTACGTAAAACAAGAGCTTTTCTCCCTTTTTCCGAAACACAAGACCGTTGCGCATTTCAAAGAGACCATCCTGTTCCTTTTCAAGTCGCGATTTCAGTTCTAAGATTTTAGCGTCCTGCATTTGACATACTGACAAATTAAACTCGAAGGTATTCTCCTCAATAACCATAATATTGTGTATCCTACTTAAAGCGTCTACATGCGCCATTTTCTTGCCAGGCCTATGCTCGGTACTGTAATCGAAGTTCTGAAGTTCCAAAGCCCATCTTGCAATCCGTGGGTTTATGTTTTGCTTATTTAAAGTCATCACGAGGGCATTACAGTCTGTAACGATTTTGAATGCCACTCCTTGCAAGTATACCCGAAAGCGTTTCAACGCGTAAATGATCGCTAAAGTCTCTAGTTTGTAACTGTGATACCGTGACTCTACTTCCGTTGTCCTTTTCGAAAAATAAAAAATTGGATGGTAACGATTGTCCGCTTTCCGTTGCAGCAATACCGCGCCGAAACCTTGTGAGCTCGCGTCACAGTGTAATTCCGTGGGGTGATCGGGATTATAGATCGATAATGTCGGGGCTTCGGTTAGTTTTTTCTTTAATGCATTCTTTAAAGCATTCATTTCTTGTTGGTCAAACTTAAACGTTACGCCCTTTCTCAATAATGCGTATAAAGGACCGGAGATCGTAACAAAATTCTCGATGAATTTCCTGAAATATGAACTCAGACCGAGAAAGCTTTGTACCTCTCGTACGTTCTTTGGAGTGGGGAAATTTTTCACCGCATTGATTCCGTCATCACTCGGACGTACGCCTTCTTCGGAAATAACATATCCCAAAAATTCTATTTCCTCGTAAACAAATCGACATTTATCTAATCGCAGTTCAAGGCAGTTCTGTGTCAACAGGTCAAGTACTTCGCTAAGCACCCCGAAATGTTTTTCCACGGTCTCTGTTGCTATTAAAAAGTCGTCCATGTAAGCCACGACATTTCCACTTTGTATGGGACCGTTCAGAATTTCGTTTACATAACGCTGAAATTGTGCCGGAGCATTTTTTAATCCAAACGGCATTTTAAGATATTCGTACTGGCCGAATGGAGTTACGAACGCGGTATACTTAACACTATCTTCGGCGACATTTATGTGGTGGAACCCATCTTTAAGATCGAGCAACGTAAAATATCGTTTACCCCGTAACGCGTCGATTTGGTCCTCGATAATAGGAAGCGGAAAATTGTCTTTGGCAGTAACCTTATTTAAGTTTCGGTAATCAATACATAAACGGGTTGCCCCATTCTTCTTTTTAACCAACACTACTCTGGACGCATACTCGGAATTTCCTGGTCGTACAATTTTTCGCTTCAACAGATCGTCTAGAATCTCTCGCAATCGATTTTTCTCTTCGTACGATAGCCTTCCTGGCGCAAAATGAAACGGTTTATCCTTAACGTGTAACCTTAATTCGGCCTTAACTTTCGGTTCGATTGGCTTTTCCGCGCATAAATATTTCGTGCGAAAAGTTTGAAAAAACAGATTCCGCGTTCCGGTCGACATTCCCGGATTTACATCTAGTTTATGCAACACATCTTCTTTTGATTCGCCTATGTCGATATTTAATATTTCCGACGGTTCCGTTTCACATTTATTTTCTCGCTTGCTTAAGGTCAAATCTAATATTCCGATCGCGTCCCTACCTAGTATCGCATCACACTTAATTGCATGATCGGGTACAACTCGAAATGATATTATGTTCGCGCCTAATTCTTTCTCGATGACCTTTCCTTCGATCTGCCCTAATATTTCAAGCGCCGATCCGTTGATTCCTTCGTAACGTTCGTCTTTGAGATTTACTATTTGATCGGACGGGATAAATTTTAATTTCAACAAACTAATAGGACTCGCGGTATCGATTTGCGCCGCGCACTCTCGGTTATACTCGAGTCCGTTTTTACTTATCTGTAGCTCGACGGTCTGAGGAATTCGTTGCCGTTTCGACGTCTTTTAACGTTAGAAATCTGTTCTGTCCCTTCTGCTCGTGCTGGCTCCTTCAGCGTTGTCGCCCCTTTTTTTTCGCGGGCAGTCTCGTAGTCGGTGATCAGCTGCCTCGCACTCGTAACACGAACCGCGCTCTCTTCTCGGTTTGTCACAATTCTTCGCTACATGTCCTGGTTGGTTGCAATTGTAGCATTTGACTTCCGCGTTGTCTTGTCCCTCTTGCGATGGCGCTTGCTGCTTCGTTTTGCGCTTAAACTCTGTTTTCCTCGTATTTGTACTGCTACTGTCTCGTGCATAACTTCTATTTGCCGCTCGGAACGTAATTTTTCCGAAAGCACTCAATAATTCTTCCTTCGTCTTAAACGTTTGAATACGCGCTTGATTCCGCGTAATTTCGTCGGGGATGCCGTCTATGATGTAGTCCACTAATTCGTCCTCGTCGACAGGCACTTTGTTCGCGAGGATCGTCTTGTCATAAAAATAATCGTTGAACGTCTCATCGTTCCGCCAGACTCTCTTCTCGAAACGCCGCCGCAAATTCTAATTTTGCCGGGCGATGGTCGAACATAATTCTCATCTTCTCGAGCAACTCGTCCACCGACACTTCCAAATATTCCGGGCGCGAATGAAACCATTGCAAGGCCTTTTGCTTCAGACGCATTCCAATAACGATACGTGCTGTTCCATCGTCCAACTGGTATGTAGCTCGAATCAAATCAAACTGCTTCCGCCACGTAGGAAAAGTACCCTCCGAGCCCGTAAACTCGCTTAGCAATTCGCTAATGGCCTTAGGTTGTGACCGCGTCGTAGATGCTTGACTAGCGATCGTCGCCGGTGACGCAGTCATAATTGTTCTATTGGCTTCGAGTTCTCGCTCGCGGCGCATGATTTCTAGCTCTCGCCACACAAGATCACGTTCTCATCTCAGGATTTCGAGCTCTCCGTCACATGCCGTTTGCTCTACCTCTCCTTCGGTCATGGCCACGCTATGTCCTTCGCCTTGTTGTTGCGTTGTCGCGTCCTCAACTTCTGTCAACGTTCCTTCCGTCGGGATTTTCCCTATCCACTCTTTTCATGAACCTGAGGGGTCCTTGTCGAAAAGTCTCTTTAACAGTTCTGGTTTGTTGCCCTTGGTAGGGAGGCCCAAGTGCTTTAGTACAGCCTTCAACTCTGGCACTGTAATTTTATCGGTATCCATAGCTTTCACACCGAATTTCGTAAGTCACTTTCCGTAAGCATAAACTGCGACGACACGCACGTAACTCTTAAGTACCGTAAGTTTTGCTTGCCGCGTAAGTCACCGATCCCACTTCTGAGAAAAATGTGGTCAAACTTAAAGGTTTTGAGATAGGATTACAGAATATTGTAAGGTAAAGGAGGATAAAGGACTAAATCGTAACGTAAGGGCATAAACGTAAGGTTTAAGAAGAATAAAACGTAAGAGGACATAAAAGGAAAAACTGAAAACAGGTCGTTTATTTGACGAGATACAAAAATGAAGTTTGCTCGAAAAGACTTTCCAAAAGACTGCCCTTGCCGGGCGCGGGCCCCGCTGGGCCGCCGGGATCCGAGATCCTTGCGCGCGGACCTCTCGCTCGCGCTAGCTCACGATTGGCCATTCGCGGCCGCGCGACTTCTCCCCTTTCGCGTTTCTACCGAAATACGCGCGTTCCTGGATTTTCGACTACAGTAAGATAACGTTTTTTTTTTTAAATTAAAGCTTGAAATCTCTTCTTTAAGACGCTATGGTCAGATTTTAAGTTCGATGCACCTCTGCCATTGTAACTCTCAAAAATGTGAGGGTGTGTTTGTCATATTAAAAATTGCAAAGTTTAACGGAATGCACGGACTTTGTAAAATTTTTTTAGGGAATGCTGTATGCAGCGACATAAAGTTCAAACTTTCCTCTTTGATTAAAAAAAAAAATGAATCGCTGCGATTTTTTTTCGCAAAGTTACAGCATCTTAAAGTTATCCTTGTATTTTTTGCATGTATCGACATTATCATTACCTGATATGCACCACGACGAGATTACTATCGGATTTTGCACAGCGTGTGTGTGCGTAAATTTCAGTAACGCATGTTGCCTTCGCGTTGCTCGATTACTTCTTGCAGCCGATTCCTCATATTAATGCAAGCCCTAATTTCTTCCTGCGGAATTCCATACCAGATTTGAACTAGGGTTTGCGATAAATCTTCGAAACTGACAGGTTGTCCTGCCAAATTTCGTAATCTACGAGCCATTATGTCCCATATGTGTTCTATGGGGTTCAAATCAGGACTAATTGCAGGATATGGAAGAAGTCTAATTGAACTTTCCGCCAAAAACTCGCGAGTAGTGGCTGCGATATGCGGCCATGCGTTATCCTGCATAAACAAAAAACTTCTTCCTATGCGACGACTCATATGTTGGATTCATACTGCATCCAATTTGCGTCATACGACACTCTGCAACCAATCAGAAAATAGGATTCCGAAACAAAATCCTGTTTTCCGATTGGTTGCAGAGCGTCGTACGACGCACATCGGATGCAGTGTGAATCTATTAGGTGTTGAACTTAATTCCTGCCGCTCGCTACTAGAGAGTACTGGCTCCAACGCTGGCGAGTTTCGACGATGAAGTCATATGTCTTTTGTAGTTTAGACATTGCTGAAAGATTCAATCCTTACAGGTTAGATTTCTCGACACCAAAGAGATTTTCCAATCGATTGAAAATGAATCGTGATAAGCTATTTTTCCAACATGTGCTTCTTCACTACTTCAACCTCAAAAAAACCGCAGCTGAAGCGCATCGCTTATTATCCGAAGTGTATAGTGATGAAACTCCATCGGAAAGAACATGTAGAGTTTGGTTTGAACGCTTCCAAAACGGTAATTTTGATATGAAAGACAAAGAACGTCCAGGACAGCCGAAAAAATTTGAAGATGTCGAGCTGCAAGAATTGCTTGATGAGAATTCAGCTCAAACGCTTTTAGAGTTGTCGAAACAGTTAAATGTTACTCCAAATGCCGTCTCAAAACGCTTGTATGCCATGGGAAAGATTCATAAGAAAGGGAGATGGCTACCACATGAAACAAATCAATTTTAGAAACGAAAAAACGGCAGGAATTAAGTTCAACACCTAATAGCAATAGCAGTCTCTGCACTCAGAGCGCTAGTCTCTGCACCCAGAGCGCTAATCTCGCACCCAGCGCGCTATATCGTGGGAGTAGTTTAAATTTTATACTGTACCGAATGTCGCCAATGTCCGTGACAATCATTCACAATATTTGTGTGCAATAGTACGGTTTGAAAACACTTTCTACTCATATTTGTATTGTATATACTATCCGAAGAACGTACTGAAATTTACGCACACACACGCTGTGCAAAATCCGACAGCAATCTCATTGTGGTGCATATCAGGTAATGATAATGTCGATACATGCAAAAAATACAAGGGTAACTTTAAGGTGCTGTAACATTGCGACAAAAAATCGCGGCGACTTGTTTTTTTTTTAAATTAAAGAGGAAAGTTTAAACTTTATGCCGTTGCATACGACATTCCCTAAAAAAATTTTACAAAGTCCGTGCATTCCGTTAAATTTTGCAATTTTCAATATGACAAATATACCCTCATATTCTTGAGGGTTACAATGGCAGGGGTGCATGAAACTTAAAATCTGACCACAGCGTCTTAAAGAAGAGATTTCAAGCTTTAATTTAAAAAAAAAAACGTTATCCTGCGATAATTTTTCGCAAAGTTATCGTTAGCCAAAGTTGGCCAATTTTTGCCCACAATTTTTTTGAGCAGTGTATTTAAATGGATATCTAATTAAAATTCTACATATTAGGTTAAGGTTTTAGGGTTCTATAGAGTTTTGTTTCAATAATAATAAAGAATGTATATACATGTGTATTTATTTTATTTTATTTTTTATAATGTTTCGTCGAAGGACTCCGTCCGCCTCTGCCTCTTCGCTGTCCGCAGTGGCGATGGGTCTCTGACAGCATTATCCTCCCATTATCATGAGCGCATAAATCCTGTGTATTTAATTTTCCAAATCGATTGTTTTTAACGGATGAGAGAACTGACTGACTGCCTACTCAGCCCCCCCACAAAAAAATTTTTTTAGCTAAACGGAATGAGCGCAAAAATTGATTTTTGAGAATATGGACAGGGCATAAATAGCGTATTATTACATACTTTTTTCATTAAGATTTGGTTAACATGTCTCGTAAATCTGAAAATTTCTTGTGAATGACAGCTGGTAAAATTTCTTGTAAATGACAGCAGTTATAAACGATGAAAAATGCACTCGTTTTAATGCAGCGCTTACGACAGCCTTCATACAGCGCCAGAGCAACTGATGTTTTATTTCTGCGCTTACGGCAACCCTTATACAGTGTTAGAGCAGTCGATGTTTTAATACAGCGTTTACAGCAGCGTTTATATGGCGCCGGAACAGCCGATGCTTTACTTCGGCGCTTACGGCAGCCCTTATACAGCGCCAAAGCAGACGAATAATTGTTTCAGTATTCCGAAAAATTAAATTTAACTATAAACTTCAATAGTTTATTAAGGTTCACGTAAGCGTACCAAAAGAAATCCATTATATTCTGAGAAAGTGTCATTATTAGGGTGCAGACGTTCGTGCACGATCTCGGGGCGCGCGCGGAGAACCGCTGTGTGCGAGTGAATCGAATGCTCACTGAAATGAGACAGCAACATTTCTCGAGAAGACTCGAAGCTCGCGACTGTACCCGATCTATTCGAATTTATCTCGGTTGGCGCATGACCTAGTCAATATAAACAAAGCGCGGATATTTTTTTTGTATTTTGCTGTATTGATTCGATATCGCGTGAGAACGCTTTTCTTTTTCAAAATGCCGAAATCTTTAAAAGAAATATTGGCCTTAATTAAAATTGACAAAGATGTTTATGATGTTTTTACAATGCCGAACCGACTTTATTGTAAATGTTGTTCTACGTACTTATATAACATAACTTCATATTCTATAAATCGACACGAGCAAAGTAATAAACATAAACAATATTTGTATAGATCGAAATTATTAACAGATTCTATCTCCACGACTATTGACACTGCAAAGGTAGTAACGACAAGAAAGTCAACATTTTCACAAGAATTATGCGAAGCTTTTTTAGCTGCCGATATTCCATTAAGAAAATTAGACAATCCTAAATTACGCAACTTTTTGGAAAAATGGACGCAACAACATGTTCCGGAAGCATCTACAGTACGAAAAAATTATTTACAATCATGCTATAATGAAGTAATGTGCCAAATTCGTAATTCTGTTGCGGAAAGTGATATTTGGATATCAGTAGATGAAACTACAGATATCGAAGGCAGAGCTATTGCAAATTGTATTGTCGGTACATTACATTCTGATCGTCCCGGTAAAAATTATCTTCTTCATTCAGCAGTGCTGGAAAAAACAAATAATAAAACAATTGTAAAATTTATTTACGAATCTTTGGAACAACTATGGCCTGCTGAAATAAAACATGAAAAAGTATTATTATTTGTATCAGACGGTGCTCCTTATATGAAAAAAGCAGGAAAAATCTATGTACCATGTTTCCTAAAATGGTACATATCACTTGTCTGGCACACGGATTGCACCGCGTAGCTGAAGAAATTAGATATGCATACAAAAAAGCAAATCGGATAATTTCGGAAACAAAAAAAATATTTCGTAAAGCTCCACATAGAATTGAGTTATTTAAAAAAATGCTACCAACTGTTCCTTTACCACCTTCGCCAATTATAACTCGTTGGGGAACTTGGATCGAGGCAGCGTACTATTATAAAAATCATTTATCGACAATTAAAAATATAATTTTAACTTTGCCGAATGATTCAGTAGCTGTTAAAAAAGCCAAGAAATTATTTCAGTCACCGAAAGTCCAGGAAGAATTAGAAATAATTTATAACAATTTTAAGTGTATAATAATTTCTCTTAAAAAACTTGAGATTGAGAATCTTCCAATAATAGATGCAATAAAAGAAATACAAAAAGTAAAAAATATAATTTTGGAATCAGATGACATTAAATTATGTATTAAAAAAAAACTAATTTCTGTCTTGGAAAAAAATACAGGATATCAAAAATTTGCATCAAATGAAAAATGTATATCTCCTATTTTCAATTATGCACCACTTAATTCATGCGATGTAGAACGCAGTTTCTCAAAATACAAATCCATTTTATCGGATAATAGAAGAAATTTCAAATTTGACAATCTAAAAGAAGTTTTGATAATTAATTGTTTCTATAATAAAAATAAGTTTAAAGTTAAAGAATGAATTATGTCTCTGAAGAAGGCTAAAAAATAAGCCGAAATATGTAAAATTATAATTATTAATAAAAAAATATTTGGTTAAAATTGTTTTTTCACTTTGCGCATTGATTTCCACGCCTACATCCTATTTACCTCCTCGAGAAATGTTGCTGTCTCATTTCAGTGAGCATTCGATTCACTCGCACACAGCGGTTCTCCGCGCGCGCCCCGAGATCGTGCACGAACGTTCACACCCTAGTCATTATATATAAAAGTTATTTCCAAACTAACTTAATCTGCTCCAAGAACAACATGTATGCCCCTTGTGCTCCTTTGGACCATTTCTTCTTGATAACTTATATGTCATTAGAGTAACATCATTCCGATTGTTTGTCTGTTCTTAACATACACGTGTAGTGATAACGAATTATTTCTTCGCTCTCGTGAAATACAGCGCTTATTATCTTGTTCCTTTTTTTTTAATCGTGACATCACTCGTCGGTACGGCGTTAATCCGATTGTCAATAATTTTTTTAGAAGTACCGTTTACAAAAGTGTATAAATTGAGCTGTATTACTAAGACGGATAAAGTTGATTTGATTACGGTTTTTTTTTCAGAACGGTACTCTTACATCGTTACAATTGCCATTATGTACGTATTGGGTATGGGAATAAGTTTCCGCCCTTTTTGAAAAGAAAAAGATGTGTTTATTTAAACAAATCTATATAAGTGAGTTTATTCAAAGTATGCTCCTTCGGAAGCGATAACTTTCTCTCACTTTTCCGGTAATAAATGGATTCCTCGAATGAAAAAATCTGGTTCTTTTGAAGCGATCCATTCATCAAGCCATTTTTTGATATCTTCATAAGAATTGAATCGTTCTCTAGAAAGGGCCGACGGTATGGATCGGAACAAATGGAAATCTGAAGGAGCAATGTCCGGTGAATACGGCGGGTGGGGCAGAATTTCCCACTTTACTTCTTCCAAGTATTTCTCGACTGGTTTTGCAACGTGTGGCCTAGCGTTGTCATGTAAAAGAATCAGCTTGTTGTGCGTATCGTCCATTCCGGTCGTTTTTCTTTCAAAGCTTGGTTTAAACGTATCAGTTGTAGTCGATAACGATCGCCGTGACGGCTTCGGACGGTTTGAGCAGCTCATAATATATAACACCTCTCTGATCCCACTAGATGCACAACATAATCTTCGAAGCATGGATATTTCGTTTTGGCGTTGATGGACCTGGTTCACCTGGCATCACCCATGCTTTCAAGCGTTTAGGGTTAGCGTAGTAGATCCATTTTTCATCGCCAGTTACGATACGATGTAGAAAACCCTTCCTTTGTTGTAGTTGATGAAGCATCTCGCAGATGACCAAACGTCTTTCCATGTCTCTCTCTTTCAATTTGTATGGAACCCAATTTCCTTCTTTTTGCACGGGTAGCACCCAGTTTGACACGGCTCAATTAGACACGAGCGACTCACAGCGCTTGAGACTACAAAGCTCCTAAGCATCGGTCGCTGTGATTGGTGATGTCCAATCGAGCTATGATCAATCGGGATCACCCCTCTTTGCACCATTCCCATTGCGTGTAGACGTTTTCCAACAGTGGATCTATCAACATTTAACTCTTTTGATAACCTATCGAGCGATAAACATGAATCTTCTTCGAGTAATGCTCTTCGAGCTTGCAATTCTGCATCTTCAAATTTTTTCGGTGCACCTTCGCGTTCTTTGTCACGCACGTCAAAATCACAACTGTTGAATCGCCGAAATCATTCTTTACAACTGGTTTTCGATGGAGATTGCTCACCGTAAACATCTACGAGCAAATGATGCGATTCTGCAGCACTTTTCTTTAAAATAAAATAATGGAGTAAAACTTCTCGCAAATGTTACTTTTTTGGAATAAATTCCGACATCTTCAACGCAAAAAAAGTTAATCTTTTTTACGCTTCGAACGAATGCCAACTATTGGGCTCAAAAGTTTGAATACAAACCTTTCAAACACACGTGTTGCCGTTCTATCAAACACACAAAACAATGCTACTAACGACATCTTTCTACAATGGGCGGAAACTTATTCCCATACCCAATATTAATTCGTACATGATAATTTAATTTTAATAACTTTTTAATAAGAGCAACGAGCGACTGACGAAACTTTTTCATGGTCACTAAGTCATTACCTTGACAATATATGTCACGGTCAGTATCATCGGAGTGGAATTACCTATTTCATTTTTACTAACTTTTTAACGTAGGATGGGTGACTGTTGAACCTTCCGAAGGTTGCAAAAAATGTAGTAGTAAAACAAGTATCGTATGCCGCAGGTCTATGTTAAGTATGAATTCGAGATTGAAAAAAGGAATAAAATGAAATAACAGTTACCGAAATATTTAAAACACCGATGAAAAGACTATCCAAATTGAATTTTTATAGTTAGATCTTTAATTACACATATACTACATATGTATACCATATTTGTGGTCCTTCAAATTGCGCGCCGGATTGATTTTCCGAACTTATAAACGCAATTAAATTACTAGAATATCACGAATTAAATGAAGTTGACAAGCAATCCTTAATAATTTCATCTTATTATTCTAATGTAATATTAAGTGTTAAACTTAATTCCTATCGTTTTTTTGTCTCGAAAATCGATTTGATTCGAAGGGAAGATGAATGAATACCTTAATCAAAGAAATTTCTTCCCTTTTCTACTACTTTTTCCCATCTCTCCGGCAACAGGGCAGTCCCACGACGGTAGAACGCAGTGTCTTTCGAGGCGATCCATTTATCCACCCATTTTTGGACTTCGTTGTAACTAGAGAAGTGTGTGTACGTAAGTGTTGCATCGATCGGAAGAGATGGTAATTCGACGGTGCCAAGTCTGGAGAGTATGCTGGGTGCGGCAGAACTTCCCATTCAAGCTCTCGAAGTGTCTGCTTCACGCTTTTCGTGACATGCGGTCGAGCGTTATCATGCAACAAAATGATTTTGACGTCGATTGTTGGCTACGGATGATCTTTTTTGCTTCAATTCGTCACTCAATCGGTATAATTGCTGTTTGTAGCGATCAGCTGTAACGGTTTCATTTGGACCCAAGAGTTCATAATACAGCACACCTTCCTGGTCCCACCAAACGCGCAGCAAGGTCTTATGCCCGTGAATATTCCTCTTCGGCGTTGCAACAGATTGTTGGCCGGGGTCCACCCATAATTTTTTCCGCTTGGAATTATCAAAATAAATCCATTTTTCATCGCCAGTCACGATGCGCTACAAAAAACTTTTTTTCTTTACCCGACAAGCAAAGAAGTCGCAATAGTCAAACGATTCGAAATGGCACTTTCTGACAACTCATGTGGTAGCCATCTCCCTTCTTTATGGATCTTTCCCATGGCATGCAAGCGTTTCGAGATGGCCTTTGGAGTAACATTTAACTGTTTCGATAACTCTAAAAACGTTTGAGCTGGATTCTTATCAAGCAATTCTTGCAGCTCGACATCTTCAAATTTGTTCGGCTGTCCTGGACGTTCTTTGTTTCTCATATCAAAATCACCGTTTCGGAAGCGTTCAAACCAAACTCTACATGTTCTTTCCGATGGAGTTTCATCACCATACACTGCGGATAATAAGCGATGCGCTTCAGCTGCGGTTTTCTTGAGGTCAAAGTAGTAAAGAAGCACATGTCGGAAAAACAGCTTATCGTGATTCATTTTCAATCGATTGGAAAATCTCTTTGGCGTCGAGAAATCTAACCTGTGAGGATTGATTCACTTTCAGCGATGTCTAAACTACAAAAGACATATGACTTCATCGTCGAAACTCGCCAGCGTTGGAGCCAGCACCCTCTAGTAGCGAGCGATAGGAATTAAGTTTAACACCTAATACTTTTCGTACTTTCGTACTTCGTGTTATTATAATTACTCTGTGAAAGCTTCGACGTTACGAAGGCAAAGCAATAAGTACCCGTGTTAGTGAATAAAGACGCAAGCTTTTCACAAAAATTGTTTTTATTTTTCAACATAATCCCTTTTTAGGAGGATACACTTTTCCCAACGCTTCTGCCATTTTTTTAACCCCTCAGAAAAATACGATTTGTCGAACTCTGCAACCACGTCTACGACGCGGCGTGGGCACACCTTATCAAAAACAGACGAACGACCACGTTTGAATTCGTTGAACCAATATCTAACGGTTGTCATAGATGGTGAAGACGTTCCCATAGACGTTCCAACTTCGTTTTTACTTCTTCGCACGTTTTTCCACCGAAAAATAAGAAACGAATCATGGATCGATATTGCTCTTTTTCCATTGTATCGGAAAACATCAAACACGCTCGCTACGAATTGTTGTCAAATCAAGACTATTGCATGAATCACTCTGAAATGTTATATGGCTTTGAGAGATGGTAGTACACGATGGTAATGCTAACTTGCATCAGCAACGCCACTTGTCTTGAAACACGGGTACTTATTGATTTACCCTCGTATTACTAAGTGGATACCGAGAAAGGCATCAAAGTTTTTTGAGAATAGAAATTACATGCTTCTTCTGTACAGTAGTTTTGAATAGATGAATAAAGCAATTAAAATAACACATCAAAATAGTATTTATTTATTATCAAATAAATAAATCATCAATTCGGTGTGTCTTCTAAAAATTCTTGCTGTTATCGACTATAAATAAATCTTATTTATAAATAAATCTTATTTATTTATAAACTAACGTCCAACATTGCAAGAAATCAATTTAGATAAAAAAATCACAATCGAAGATTTGGAGGTCAATCTAGTTCTTCCATCTTAATTTTTTCAAAAAGTTATATAAACGAGACCTGGTTAAATATTTATTTTTTAATAATCTTACCTCAATATTTTTAAGCACAAAATGATAACCTCCACTAGAAATCAAAATAAAGTATCTTTATTCTTCCTTCAAACTAAACAATTTTTGTCTCAAACATTTTCCTACTTATGAAATCAGCAGCTTTTAGAAAATATGTTCTATCTGCGGCAGCTATGAGCAATACTCATATAGCTCTTGCAGATAGATGCAGAACCATTTGCATTGTTGCAATATGTCGGTCATAAAAGTACTTAACATTTATAGGTGAACTCAAAATCGGAAGTTGAAACGAAAATTCGAAATTTTACTAAAGAAAAATTGGAGGCTTTTAATCTGAACCATATTCACAACTCTCTCTTTTATTTCAATTATTTATTCCATCCATCGAAAGTTTTTTGAGAGCAGGCCGCCATGTTCTTTTTTCGAGTCATTAACAAATTGGTACTCTGGAATTACAAGCAATTGTTTTTCATTGTACGGGCTAGTATAAATTTGAAATCAGATCTCAATAAACGACTTTTATATTTTGTGCACTAAGAATATCGCACTTACTTTCTAGAATCAAATTGTAATCTGTACTCCCAATAATATCAAAAATGAAAAGGTCAAGCTATGTTCAAAAAAAAGATCATTAAAAATTTAAATCTTTAAGAATTTAAATGAATATCTAATTAAAATTCTATTAGATGTTAAACTTAATTCCTGCCGCTAGTTACTAGAGGGTGCTGGCTCCAACGCTGGCGAGTTTCGACGATGAACTCATATGTCTTTTGTAGTTTTAGACATCGCCGAAAGTGATTCAATCCTCACAGGTTAGATTTCTCGACGCCAAAGAGATTTTTCAATCGATTGAAAATGAATCGCGATAAGCTGTTTTTCCGACATATGCTTCTTCATTATTTCGACCTCAAGAAAACTGCAGCTGAAGCGCATCGCTTATTATCCGAAGTGTATGGTGATGAAACTCCATCGGAAAGAACATGTAGAGTTTGGTTTGAACGCTTCCGAAACGGTAATTTTGAAAGACAAAGAACGTCCAGAACAGCCGAAAAAATTTGAAGATATCGAGCTGTAAGAATTGCTTGATGAAAATCTAGCTCAAACGCTTTTAGAGTTGTCGAAACAGTTAAATGTTACTCCAAAGGCCGATTGAGTGATGAACTGATGCAAAAATGATCACCCGTAGCCAACAATCGAAGCAAAGTCATTTTGTCGCATGATAACGCTCGACCGCATGTCGCGAAAAGTGTGAAGTAGGCACTTCTAGAGCTTAAATGGGAAGTTCTCTCGCATCCAGCGTACTCTCCAGACTTGGCACCGTCGGATTACCATCTCTTCCGATCGATGAAACACGCACTTACGGACACACACTTCTCCAGTCACAACGAAGTCCAAAAATGGGTAAATGAATGGATCGCCTTGAAAGACACCGCGTTTTACCGTCGTGGGATTGCCCTGTTGCCAGAGAGATGGGAAAAAGTAGTAGAAAATGGAGGAAATTACTTTGATTAAGATATTCATTCATCTTCCCATCGAAACAAATCAATTTTGGAGACGAAAAAACGGCAGGAATTAAGTTTAACACCTAATACATATTAGAGTTTCAGGATTCTATAGGTTTTATTTAAATAATAATAAAGAATGTATATATGGGGCATTCTTTGCCAAATCGATCAAGCCTCTGTCCAAAATTGATATGGACGGATTTCAACGTTTGACCCCGGAAAATGTTCGTCTTGAAAAGAGCTTTTAAATGAACCGTGGTCTTTTCGAAAATTCAAAATGGTGTCGCTGTATAACTTCGAAAGAGAAAATAATAATTTAATTTTTAACTTATAACGCGCAAAAAATGTATGATATCGTAGATTAAAAAATGCCTTTCATGATAAAAATTATTTGTTCTTTGAAAGAAGGCTAGATTGGATCTCACTACCTGTTGAAATATCTCAATAAAATCGCATATACTAAAGAGAAATACGTATGGCTTGATTCAAGTTTCCCTTTTCCTATACCCCTCGGGCTGACTGCGCTTGTAGGAGCTGTTCAGCCTTCCCCTTTTTCCTGGGCTAACTGCGCTTGTAGGAGCTGCTTAGCCTATCCTTTCCCCTCGAGCTGACTGCGCTTGAAGGAGCTGCTCAGTTCACCCCCTCTCCTTCGAACTAACTGCGCTTGTAGGAGCTGCTTAGTTCGTCCTTTCTCAGAATTGACTGCGCTTGTAGGAGCTGCTCAATTCTTCCTTCCATTACTACCTGTCTATTGCATTACTATTTTCTTTTATTTTACGATTGGACAATTAACCGCGTCAATAATATAATAAAAATACTTTTCTATAGAATAATCAACAGCGTTAACGTCAATGTAACCAGCGTTAACGTCAATGTAACCAGCATGTCAGCTAACTTCGTATTATAAAAATTCAACTTTTAATATGGCGTTATATTCTGTTCTCAAACCTCCTCCGTACTCCATCCTTCAAAGGTATGAAGTGACGAAACGGCTCAAATTGCTGGGAACAATAATAAATTTTCTCGCTAAATGAACATTTACTCTTCTGACATTAGAGTCTCAATTATAATTAAAGAATTAAGCCCGATGACGAATTCAATAAAAATTTATCTAGAGACACTGGTAGTGTCTCAGCGCTAAGCTACGCGCAGCGGACAATGCCGTGTCTCCTTTACGCGAACCGAAGAGTTCCGCCAGATCGAGATTATCGGATCTCAATAACGGCTGAATCGATCGCGTTCTATGTATGCTCAATCGATAGCCACAACACGTATTATATGATAAAAGTGCTTTTATTCTTTTTCTACGTGCCCTACGAGCGGAAATATCGCGACGCAAAGTTCCGAACTGCTACTTTTTTAGCTCAGATTCAGATACGTCGTCCTTATTGTCATTGTCGTCGACCACATTCCGCGTACTCCATTGGTGTCCGTCTGACATTCTTTACGCAAGGAACGATAGTACGCAAGGAGCACTAGTAATATACATACATGATCAGCGGGTGCTGCGATCTGGTGAAACGACTATTAGGGTATGTATCCATTGAGCGCGTCACGCGTCGCGTCGTCCACCGCGTCACGATGCGACGCGAAAGAGAGAAAGACAGGGGTCTTAATAAACTTCACTATTTCTCTCTTTCGCGTCGCGTCGTGACACGGTGGACGATGCGACGCAAGATGCGCTCGGTGGATACGTATCCTTAGTGTATACACTTTTGGTTAGGGTTAGGTCCGTCACATGGTAGTAAAGGAACACGTAAGTGATTTCCTGCTTCTGCAATACACATTTTAGACTTACTCGACACGTTTTTGTAAGGAATAAACGAATCTGGCAAAAAAAATTACCCCGTGGCCCGAGATATTAATCGTTAAAGTTGATGACTATTCAGGTTAGGAAATCTGTCATATCGATGGTGGCATAGATTACAGCAGAGTAGGGATGTGCGATCTCGATCCGATCTTTTAAAAGATCGATCTTTTAATCGATTCGCCAGTATCCGATTTTAAGGTAGATCGATTCATTTAGTAAGAGATCGATCGTTCTTCGAAGCGTAGGAGCGGATTAAAAATTCAAGATATATTTTGATATCATTTCATTCCTGTTGTTCACTGAATGTTGAACAAGGATAAAATAATATCTATATAAACTCAGGTGGTGTTTCTTAATGCTGGCAGCCCTGCCCGTTAGTTGATCCGTAACATTTCATCTTGGTCTCTTTCATTTCCTTATTTTTACCTGTAACTATCGTAGATTCTTTATCGTACTTACATCGTTCAACCGTTATCAGATTTGATTCTTATAAGTATAGGCATTTAAAAACTTAAAAAGTCGTATGTTTTTATATAGTAATTTTTATTGTGATTTTGTTGCACTATTAAACAAATATGGTTTATAATATATACAATAAAAAATAGTTAATTATTTTATTGAAAATTAGTCCTACACATGTCGTGTTTCAAAGAATTTAAAGTTATAATATCATTACTGTGCCTACATTGCCTGCATTTACACGTTACTGGTTAACATTAATCGGGTTTAATAATATCCGTAGTTACAACTAGTAATTACTACTGACAAAATGTATAAATAAATACTATTAGTTAAATTCTAATTTATACTAATTGACACTGATAGTTGTTATCAAATTGAATTTATATACGATATTTTACCGATTTTATATTAGTAATTGATTTGTGTCATAACTACAGATGTTAGATTGAACCTAGATTTTTATTTTAAATTAAAATTATTTTACTCGGAGACAAATCAGAATCATGTTTTAATTGTTTTTGTTGAATTTCTACAATCGTAGTGAGAAATCATCAAATTGTCATCGATGTCTATTCCATTGACATTTCTCATGAGATGTCACAAAAAAATTTTAATTGAATCGATCTTCAATAGATCTATTCATTCAGGTCCGATCTTTTAATAGATCGATTTCAATCAATCCGATTTTAAATCGATTCAAAAATCGATACAATTAATGGAGATCGCACATCCCTAGCACCCAGTTGGACACGGCTCAATTGGACACAAGCTACTCACAGCGCTTGAGACTACAAAGCTCCTAAGCACCGGTC
>NW_017297574.1:98549-100154 GCF_001594075.2 Trachymyrmex cornetzi
CTCGGTACGCGGGGCAAATTTTTCATGTAGTGAAAAAATGCGTCGAATGAGTTTATTTTATCAACCTCGAGGAGGTAAGGAGGATAATTCAACAATTACCGAATGTTGATGTCTTGCATGAATCTAATTGTTTGTTCGACATTGTACGTATATTATTATATAACTTGTAATTTAAAGATACATTTCATGATGCATTTCTTGTCGAGGTTTCCTTGTGGTAAAGTAAACCTCTTATTAATGAATCCATCCAGAAAGCGTCAAGAAGATTCTTCTCAAAGGGAATTTACGAAAAGATGTTTGGAACTTTGTCAAATTCACGTATGGTTTACATGTCTGTTTATCTGCAACGAACAATTTCCCAAGTCTGCCAGGAGCTATAGCATATTATATGTAATAAACGCAAGTAATATTATATTTCATTCCTCCCGCAAATTATCTAATTATTATTATGTATGAGGCTTATTTTGCAAAATTTATTTTCAGGTATTATTGAAAATTGGTGGGACTCGTTGACTTTATCTCAACTGACTAGACTATTAAAAACTTTATTTTTGAAAGCTGGACTAGTTTGGAACATTTTGATCAGGAACAAAATTTGGTCAAATTCACGTATGGTTTACACTTCTGTGTTTATCTATATAATATACTCAGTAAGTCGAGTTGCCTATATCCCTATAAGCAGAAGCACGCATTACTGGTAATGCAGAATATGATTAGATCGCAAGTCCGGCGGGGAACGATAAATGACAATATTTAATACATATTAATACATATTAAAAAATTTTTTAAAACTTATTGAACTTTACAGTATATCAGTAGCATGTAAAATTCAATCTTGTCTCATTCCCCGTTGGACTTGTCATTTAATCGTATTCTGCATTACTATTAAAGCATGCCTCTGTGTAATGTACTCAGCAAGGCGAGTTGTCTATATGGCTATGGACAGGAGTACGCGTTACTGGTAATGCAGAATATGATTATATCGCAAGTGTGGTGGGGAATGAGACAAGAGAATTCTGATATAATGTAAAATTTTATAAAATATGTATTTAATAATTAATGAATCCATCCCCAGAAAACGTCAAGAAGATTTTTCTCAAATGGAATTTACGAAAGGATGTTTGGAATAAATTTGGAACTTTCAAATTCACGTATGATTTACATCTCTGTTTATTTGCAACGAACAATTTCCCAAGTCTGTCAGGAGCTATTGCATATTATATGTAATAAACACAAGTAATATTATATTTTATTAATGTAATATATTATTACCGTACATGTGATAACACAAACTATAGAAATCAAAACCTTAAACAGTCTAGCTGGATCGTAATGCTTGTATGATTCTTACGTGAATTTATATGCTACGTATGTAGTCCCACAGAAACGCGCGCCGAAAAATTTTCGGTCATGAAACGCTAACTCTATTAAACTAACGCAGTAATATCACGAGTTAAATTGACTAACAATTTAAAAAATTTTTGATGCTTATTCGCATCTTCGAAACAATCTTAATAATGATGAATAACATATTAAAATCTGTAAATAATTAATTCTTATTGCGAAAAATATTACCTCGGCCGGGAGTCGAACCCGGATCTCTTG
>NW_017297574.1:100261-105565 GCF_001594075.2 Trachymyrmex cornetzi
ATATATTATAGGACCGTACATGTGATAACACAAACTATAGAAATCAAAGCCTTAAACGGTCTAGATGGATCTTAACGCTTGTATGATTCTTATGTGAATTTATATACTACGTATGTAGTCCAACAGAAACGCGAAGAATATTACTAAGGCCTCGGTAGTCTAAAGGTTTAGGACGCTCGCACGGTATGCAAGAGATCCGAGTTCCACTCCCGGCCGAGGTAATATTTTTCGCAATAAGAATTAATTATTTACAGATTTTAATATGTTATTCATCTTTATTAAGATCGATTTCGAAGATGCGAATAAGCATAAAAAATTTGTTAAATTGCTAGTCAATTTAACTCGTGATATTACTGCGGTAGTTTAGTAGAGTTAGCGTTTCAAGACCGAAAATTTTTCGGCGCGCGTTTCTGTGGGACTACATACGTAGTATATAAATTCACATAAGAATCATATAAGCATTAAGATCTAGCTGGACCGTTTAAGACTTTGATTTCTATAGTTTGTGTTACATTTTATTCCTCCCGTAAATTATTTAATTATTATTATTTATTTTTTTGCAAAATTCATTTTCAAGTATTATTGAAAATTGGTGGGACTCGTCGACGTTATCTCATCTGACTAGACCATTAAAAACTTTATTTTTGAAAGCTGGACCAGTGGTTTGGTTAATTTGGATCATTTTCATTTGGAACAAAATTTGGGACTTAGTCAAATTCACGTATGATTTACTCTGTTTAACTGCAACGAATTTGTTAACTAAATTAGGAAACAATAATGAAAAAATTTATTTGTTAACTAGGCTAGCAAATGATAATGACAACCAATTTATTCGATAACGATTTCCATTTGTTTATATTTAAGACATAAATCATGAAGGTTAGAAAGAGAAACTAATTGTAAGATGCATTATAAAGTTTTATTATTTTACAGTAATATGAACAGTTATACACAATGTTTTTATTTCTTATACATTCATATAATAATTATACTCCGTTTTGTGACGTTACATTTTGTCCATCACTGTGCTGACTTGTCGGCGGCGGACTCACGCTTCCTACCGGCTCGAAGGGCGAGCGCACACGCGAGCGCGCGTACAAGCGCACCTGCGAACATACGTTAAAACTCGCGTCACTTATTTTACTCGGCAGATTTTCCTCTTTTGTATTAGCATTTCTTTTGCGTAATGATGAAGCGTATCAGAAGGCGTAGACGCGCCACGGATCACGCTCGGTGACTGATGTGCAATTTTATTGTATCATCGTGCCGTCTCGCCCACCGCTCTTGGAAGGAAGACAGGAGAAGGACAGGACTGGAAGGAAGGCCGAAGAAGCGGAGAGAGAAGGACGCACATCCGGGAGCCCGAACAAGCAGGTTGTATTATTTTATATCATTGCTCGTAACCGCTGTCGCACACGAAAGGAACAATACTTTCACCATACACCCCTTGCAGAGCACCAGAGGAGGCCAGAATTCTCAGCCACCCTTGAGGGGCCGGACGGACGTCCGTCAGGACCATAAGGCCCCGACGGGGATCGAGAGAAAAATCCATCCCAATCTCCTCCGCCAGGCCAGGAAGTGCGGGGGCCGCGAGCAGAGACGCCAGTGATGGGCTGTGTGGGAATTATTCTCACATTGGAATGTTCATGCGCATGCGTAAGCTGACGTCACAGTCATGTGTCGGCAGCTTTCACAGACGTATCTGAAACCGTTAGGTGCCCGTACCGGCCGTGCCCCGTAAAAGGCTCTAAGTCTTTACGAATTTTCGTGCATTTTTTGCGAGCGGTAGGTAATCTTTGTGTAACAAAAAGCAAAAATAAACAAATGCGCAATAGAAAATTATGATAATATAAGTTTGTTCGCGTCGTAATAAATCAGCTGCAGACGTAAAAAATAACAAACAAATACATTTCTTTATTATTATTTGTATTAACTATTTATTCTATTTGTTTAAAGGAACTTTCTTCTCTTTGTAACTCCCTTCATATTTCCTTCCTTGCTAGAGGCCTAACGATACCTCAGATCTTACCAAGATACATACATTACTGAGCAGCCATAGCGTTTGCTTAGTTTGCATGCGTCACTTTATTCCCACACAGCCCATCACTGAGAGACGCCACCCTTGACGGGGACATCCATTGTGCGCTCGTATGAGCCAGGACTCAAGGCCGCGCGGGCCTGCATGGCACGCGCGAATATCGTGACACGCAGAAGCCAATCAGCGTGACTACCTCCCCCCGAAGGAGGGGGGCAACTAAGCAGCCTGCGAGAATTCGCCGGGAGCCAGATTTGCATTACTGCCGGGAGCTCCCAGGCCTCACTCTTTCTGTGGGCGAGCGAGCCGTGAAACGTGTAAAGAAGGTGTGAGGTCACTGCCGCCAAGTCAGAGAACGAGGATACTGATATCGAGGGATTCGCGAGAGGAGAGCGAGAGGACGGAGAGGACAGCAGGGTGAGACAAGCGTCGCCGATTGTAAAACTGCCGACCGGGGTACGTCGCCGGGTGGATCGCATCCGTAAACCAGCTCGCATCGTAACGAGAGAGCGGCGTAATGACCGCCGTGTAGAGCCGCGGAACGGCGAGCCACGTGACATCCTCCCGAGCCTTGGAAGTAATTAGCTGTCGCATCTCGAGAGTTAGAGGACGGGGAAAAATATTCATTGCCGAGTGGAGGTAAATTCGAGTCGTTCGGAGAGTATCGAGGGCCGAGTCGCGCTTGTTCCTCTCGCCACAGGGGAGTTACTTCCAGTTTCCGTGTAAAGTAGAGTCGCGTAGAAACGCGTGGTGTAGCCGCATATGGTGTAGGACCGCGTCGCGTAAAAGTTATTGCAGTCGCGTTGTCTAGCATTGTGTTGACGCGTCGGAACGCACATTGCAGCGTTGTCAAGATTATCTTCCGATTGTTGTGCTACCGAGTAGAGTCCGTTTCCAGGATTCGCGTTGTCGAGTAGAGTCGTGTCCCATAGAGACGTTTGTTATAATCGCGTTGCACCATCGCCGTGGCGTCGGCCGCGAGCCGGCGTTGCACGTCTGGAAGGCGGGTAATACAGCGGGTACGGGTTCTTGTCGGCTGTCGAGGGGGGGAGTCGAGGGGCGGGCATTTGACACCGTCGGAAGATACCGCGGGGAAAGTCGGGGCCCGTGCTGTAGCGTATGACCGGCGTCCGGCGTTAGAAATAAGTTAGCGACTCTCTGTGCGAGTACCGAGAGTACCGAGTAGGGGTTAGGAGCGAAGCTCCGGAAGGTACTTGTAATTACGTCACCAATGTAATTAGTTTCACTTTATCATCTCTTTTCAAATATAATTGTTTTATTATTACATCCTCGCGTATGTTATTTTTGTGGCCTATCTCTCGTCCTCCGACAAATTTCCCACACCTCTTGCGAATTGGTTACTGGCAAAAGTAAGGAGATTTCGGAAAGAGTGGCACGCTCCCTCGTGCCTGGTGCCCAACATAGTAATAAGAATTATAATCTTGGCCGAAAAACCGCCTGGCTGTCGCAAAATTCAGTTACCGAGAGAAAGGAGATACTTTTGCATAAGAGAAATACGCGCAACGAAGTTGTGCCGTTGCTCGCGAGTACGGTTACAGTTTATAGTATTCTAAGGGCGACCGTTACCCCAACGCCGATTAACTCAATCAGCATTCATCCTATTATAGACAGAAGTTATTGCAGTTAAGTAGGAACGCAGAAATGGAAGTATCCCAGCAAACACACAGTTACATGTAACGTACCCGTTAGTTGTAATATTCCAAACATCTTTTCGTAAATTCCATTTGAGAAAAATCTTCTTGACGTTTTCTGGATGGATTCATTAATATGAGGTTTACTTTACCACAAGGAAACCTCGACAAGAAATGCATCATGAAACGTATCTTTAAATTACAAATTACATAATAATCACCGATTAGGCTTAATCGAGTTGATGACATGATTTGTATATAAAATTTAATTTTTTCTTCAAGGATATTCTTATAATTCGAATTAGGGTTAATCAAGTTGATGATATCCTTTGTATATATGATCGTATACAAACTAACCTTTTTAAAAAAAGGTAAAAAAAGCGCTAAGCATGCATGTTTCTCGTGTAGAACTACCATTTGGTCCGGTTTCACCAACGCCAATTATTTAATCAGCCGTGGAACTTATGACTAATCGCGTTTGCTGTTTAGTAGAATTGAGCACTTACGATTGACAGTGAATCACCGATTAGGGTTAATCGAGTTGATGTTTTTTCTTCAAGGATATTCTTATAATGATATGTATCATTCGTATAAAAGATCTGATATCAACAAAACTGGCGCCAAGTTAAATTCCAATTCGTGCGGTAATTCGTGCGGATACCAAATTATATAAATAATATTAACTTTAATGATATCATTCCTATAAAAGATTTGATATCAAGAACTCTGGTGCAAAGTTAAATCCTATTTCTCTCTCTCTCATTATACCGGGTCAAATTATTAATCTTATGATATGTATCATTTGTATGAAAGAATTGATATCAACAACTGTGGCGCCAAGTTAAATTCGACTATCAAAATGAAAAGTAAAACTCAAGTGATACTATCTTTATTATTTACTTAATCCAAATGGTACTATCTTTAATTTTTATGCAACGAAACCTAAGTATACGTATACTTATTGAAGAATCTTCCTATTCCAATCCAAATGGTTTAAATTCCTCTTAAATGAAATTATTATATCACATTTAATTCAAAGACATTTCCTCTTCCAACTAAAATAGTGGTTATTTAATTTTCCTCCAAAACATTATACAAAATATTATCACAAAATTGCTTTACCTTGCTCAATTTATTTAAGTGTTATCACAAAAAATTAAAAAATTTACAGTATAAAATGAAAAAATTTAATTTAAATAGAAAAATGTTTCATGTAAAAACACTTGGCGCTGCTAGATCAAGTAAGAAAAACTATAAAAACAATTTAAAATTAGAATAGTAATAAATATAAGTAATAAATGTAATTATATTTTAAATGTAATAATAAAAGTAATAATAAATTTAATCTTAACTTTACAATGAATAAGAATAAATTTTATTATTTATTTCTCTTTTCATATCTTAGTACTATGTTATTATATCGAGATCAAGATCTAGTAGCGCCAAGTGTTTTTACACGAAAAATTTTTCTATTTAAATTAAATTTTTTCATTTTATACTGTAAATTTATTAATTTTTTGTGATAACACATAAATAAATTGAGCAAGGTAACGCAACTTTGTGATAATATTTTGTATAATGTTTTGAAGGAAAATTAAATAACCACTATTTTAGTTG
>NW_017297574.1:105694-106128 GCF_001594075.2 Trachymyrmex cornetzi
AAGATAGTACCATTTGGATTAAGTAAATAATAAAGATAGTATCACTTGAGTTTTACTTTTCATTTTGATAGTCGAATTTAACTTGGCGCCACAGTTGCTGATATCAATTCTTTTATACAAATGATACATATCATAAGATTAATAATTTGACATGGTATAAAGAGAGAGAGAGAAATAAAATTTAACTTTGCGACAGTTCTTGATATCAAATCTTTTATAGGAATGATATCATTAAAGTTAATATTATTTATATAATTTGGTATCCGCACGAATTACATGGAATTTAACTTGGCGCCAGTTTTGTTGATATAAAATTTTTATACGAATAATACATATCATTATAATATTCTTGAGGCTTTCACGGGTGTTTCCTATATGACAATCTTGTGTTTCGCGGGTTTTCTCCGTGTTCAAATCCATTCTTGGAATGCCAA
>NW_017297574.1:107014-107505 GCF_001594075.2 Trachymyrmex cornetzi
TATCACGAATGTGTCGTCTACATAGCGGAACCAAACTTCTGGCTTTTTCGGTGTTTTTCCGAGGGTCTCTTTCTCGAAGTGCTCCATGAAGATGTTGGCAATTACAGGAGAGATAGGAGAGCCCATTGCCGCTCCTGAAGTTTGTTCATAAAATTGGTTGTTGTAGGAGAAGTAAGTGGTTGTTAAGCAGTGCTCTATTAGTGGGATGAGGTCAGAGGGGACTTTGTGTGAGGCCTTTATTATGTTTAGTGTGTCTTTTATTGGGACTTGTGTGAAGAGGGATTCTACGTCGAAACTTACAAGCAGGTCTGTGGGATGTAGTTGGATCTTTACTCGACGGACTTCATAAGAAAGATCCAAAAGAATCCATCCAGAAAACGTCAAGAAGATTTTCCTCAAATGGAATTTACGAAAAGATGTTTGGAATAAAATTTGGAACTTTGTCAAATTCTCTCTCTCTCTCTCTCTCTCTCTCTCTCTCTCTCTCTCTC
>NW_017297574.1:107534-108673 GCF_001594075.2 Trachymyrmex cornetzi
CGAACAATTTCTCAAATCTGCCAGGAGCTTTTGCATATTATATGTAATAAACGCAAGTAATATTATATTTCATTCCTCCCGCAAATTATCTAATTATTATTATGTATGAGGCTTTTTTTGCAAAATTTATTTTCAGGTATTATTGAAAATTGGTGGGACTCGTTGACTTTACCTCAACTGACTAGACTATTAAAAACTTTATTTTTAAAAGCTGGACCAGTTTGGAACATTTTCATTTGGAACAAAATTTGGGACTTTGTCGAATTCACATATGGTTTACATCTCTGTTTAACTACAACGAATTTGTTAACTAGGAAACAATAATGAAAAAGTTTGTAATCAATATTTAATAAAAGAAAATCGAACGGAGATGGGATTATACACTGGTATACCTGTTAACTAGGCTAGGAAATGATAATGACAAGCAATTTAGTCGATAACGATCTCCATTTATTTATAACTCAATATTTAACAAAAAGAGATTAGATTAATTTAAGACATAAATCTTGAAGGTTAGAAAGAGAAACTAATTGTAAGATGCATTATAAGGTTTTATTATTTCATAGTAATATGAATAAGAATTTTTTTACAGTAACATAAATGTATAAGAAATAAAAATAGTTTGTGTAACTGCCCATTAATGCAAGGCAAAATTATTTGAGACTACTTAGGACGATACTTAGGACGACTGTTACCAACGCTGATTAAATTAATCGATGATTAACTCAATCAGCAGTAAAGCAAATAGTAAGTCTGTATCGTTCTTATTATCTTCGTGATATCCCAGCAAACACAAAGTTACATATGACGTACTCGTTAGTTGTAATTTCCCACTCAACAATATAACTACAATATAACCCACGTGTTATATTATAGTTATATTGTTGAGTGGGAAATTACAACTGACGGGTACGTTACATGTAACTTTGTGTTAGTTGGGATACTTCCATTTCTGCGTTCCTACTTAACTGTGATAACTTCTGTCTATATTAGAATGACTGCTGATTGAGTTAATCGGCGTTGGTAACGGTCGCCCTTAGAATACTATAAACATAGTATAATTATTATATGAATGTATAAGAAATAAAAACAGTGCGTGTAACTGTTCATATTACTGTAAAATAATAAAACTTTATAAT
>NW_017297574.1:108779-123875 GCF_001594075.2 Trachymyrmex cornetzi
AGTTAACAAATAAATTTTTTCATTATTGTTTCCTAACTTAGTTAACAAATTCGTTGCAGTTAAACAGAGATGTAAACCATACGTGAATTTGACAAAGTCCCAATTTTTGTTTCAAATGAAAATGTTCCAAATTAACCAAACTGGTCCAGTTTTCAAAAATAAAGTTTTTAATAATCTAGTCAGTTGAGATAAAGTCGACGAGTCCCACCAATTTTCAATAATACCTGAAAATGTATTTCGTAAAAAAATACATAATAATTAGATAATTTGCGGGAGGAATAAAATATAATATAACTTGTGTTTATTACATATACAGGGCCGTGCAGGTAAATCCGGAATTTTTTTTGAGTTGTCGTTCTCGAATTCAGTTGGCAGCATTGGAGTAATTTCGCCCACTTTGTTGAGGTTAATCAACGAGAAAACACCGCAATATATACAAACAGTGATCGATTCCGCGATGAGCCGAGAACAAGACAGAAGAGCAGCCATACTCGAGTCACTCCGCGCCGGAAAATCGCCGTCAGAGATCATAGCGTGGTTTGGATATAAAAAAACTCAAGTTTACACAATTTCTAAGAAATTTCGAGAAGCTGACAATCAGGAGGCGATAACTTCGAAGCGGGCAAGTCACAGTAACCGATCAGACAGGAAAAGAGATCTTCGAAAAGGATCTTCGGGTCAATGCGGATGGATACATTCAGATCTTGGAGACTATTGTGAAACCCTGGATGGTCAAGGTTGCCGCTGGGAGAGATTATATCTTCCAACAAGACTCAGCACCTGCCAACAAGGCGAAGAAAACTCAAAATTGGCTCACGAGCAACGTGTCCCACTACTGGTCTCCTGATTTGTGGCCCTCATCTAGCCCAGATTGCAATCCCCTCGATTACTACGTATGGGGCGTGGTTGAGGCAAAGGTAAATGCAACGTTTCACAATACGAAGGCTGCTCTAAAAGCCTCCATTGAGAAGGTGATGACCAATATGGACAAGGAGGAGTTGAAGCGCGCGTGCAGTTCATTCAGGTCCAAGCTCGAACGAGTCGTGGCCGCTGATGGAGGATACATTGTATAATTTAATTAATCACATTATTTGCTGGACATATACTAAGTATTGTACAAATAAATTAATTTTGTCCTTGTATTTTTATGATTTTTCTTATGGGTCACATTTTCCGGATTTACCTGCACGGCCCTGTAATATGCAAAAGCTCCTGACAGACTTGGAAAATTGTTCGTTG
Source organism: Trachymyrmex cornetzi (assembly GCF_001594075.2). NCBI lineage: Eukaryota > Metazoa > Arthropoda > Insecta > Hymenoptera > Formicidae > Trachymyrmex > Trachymyrmex cornetzi. The sequence goes on from NW_017297574.1 coordinate 110,019, forward strand.
CAGATAAACAGAGATGTAAACCAAACGTGAATTTGAAACTTCTAAATTTTGTTCCAAACATCCTTTCGTAAATTCCATTTGAGAAAAATCTTCTTGACGTTTTCTGGGGATGGATTCATTAATTACTAAATACATATTTTATAAAATTTTACATTATGTTAGAATTCTCTTGTCTCATTCCCCACCACACTTTTTTATTAATACCGTAATAAACTACATTTACAAATAATCGTATTTATATAATGGATTGAAATACAATTAAAGTGAATCTACCTTGTAAAAAAGAAATTTTGTAATCTACTAAAACCAATCAATGCAATATTTCAGTCGTAAAAAATTTTTATAGCGACTGTATTATTATAATTCTAACTAATTAAGTAATAGAAACGCTGAGATTGAAGTATATCACGAAGAGATAAGACGTTTGTTCGCGTTGCTTGCTCCAACATGCGATGCGAACAAACCTAAGGTTAAGAACGACATACAGACTTGCTGTTGGCTATATTGCTGATTGAGTTAATCGTCGATTCAGTTAATCGGCATTGGTAACAGTCGCCCTAAATAGTGTTAATCAATCTTGCCTTGCATTAATTGGCAGTTACACGAACTATTTTTATTTCTTATACATACATTATATTACTGTAATAATTAATTATAATAGCAACGCCGATTAACTTAATCGACGATTAACTCAATCAGCAGACTTGCTATTATAGAAACCAGCAGTCTTGCTACTATAAACAGAAGATTTTCATCACATAATCATCACATAATCATTGCTTTCATCACAATTAAATAGAAATGCAGAGATATCACACACTAGCGAATAATCAAGCATTGAGGCAGCGTGATTCGATTTATCTTTTTTGAGACGTCCGTTTATGATAGGCGAATACCTAGACACACATTCCCTCGACAGCGAACACCTAGACTCCAACTTTCTCGACGGCGGGCATCTAGACATCCACTTCCTCGTTGGCGAATGTAGACAACACCTAGAACACCCACTTCTTCGAAGGCGAACACCTAGACACCCATTTCCTCGACGGAGGACACCTAGACACCCACTTCCTCGACGGCAAACACCTAGACAGCCACTTCCTCGACGGCGAACACCTAGACCCTCATTTCCTAGATGACAAACACCTAGACACCAACTTCCTCGACGGCGAACACCTAGACACCCATTTCCTCGACGGCGAACACCTAGACACCCATTTCCTCGACGGCGAACACCTAGACCCTCATTTCCTCGACGGCGAACACCTAGACACCAACTTCCTCGACGGCGAACAGCTAGGCACCCACTTCCTCGACAGCGAACATCTAGACACCCACTTCCTCGACGACGATCACCTAGACACCCACTTCTTCGACGGCGAACACCTATGGTAGACACTCATTTCCTCGATGGCGAACACCTAAAAACCAACTTCCTCGACGGCGAACATGTAGACAACATCTAGACACTCACCTCTTCGACGACGAACACCTAGATGCTCACTTCCTCGACGGCGAACACCGAGACACCCATTTCCTCGACGGCGAATACCTAGACACCCATTTCCACAATAGCGAACACCTAGACACCCACTTCTTCGAAGGCGAACACCTAGACACCCATTTCTTCGACGGCGGACACCTAGACACCCACTTCCTCGACGGCGAACACCTAGACACTAACTTCCTCGACAGCGAACATGTAGACAACACCTAGACGCCCACTTCCTCGACGGCGAAAACCTAGACACCCAGTTTCTCGACGGCGAACACCTAGACACTCATTTCCTCGATGGCGAATACCTAGACACCAACTTCCTCGACGGCGAACATGTAGACAGCATCTAGACACTCACTTTTTCGACTGCGAACACCTAGACGCTCACTTCCTCGACGGCGAACACCTAGACACCCATTTCCTCGACGGCGAACACCTAGACACTCATTTCCTCGATGGCGAATACCTAGACACCAACTTCCTCGACGGCGAACACCTAGACGCTTAATTCCTGAATATCTATACACCCTCTTCCTCGACGCGGTAAATACCTAGATCTTCAACGACAATCTCGATATTTCATTTTAATTATAATTAATATTTTATTTTAATCCATTTTATAATTAAACTTCATTTTAATTTCAATTAATTATAATAATAATGCGCCTCGTGCACGTCACATCATATATGTAACATTGTTGCCATCGCTGATTATCACCGCCGTCATGTGTGGTTGATCACATTCGAATGTGCAATGCTGCCATCGCTAGGTTAAGTCAAAAGCCCTCTAGTGTCGAAAAAACGAGAAAGGCATTTTCTCCTGGTCGACGACGTCAATGATAATTACAATAAAGACCACGTATCTGAAAATGGACTGAAAAAGTAGCAGTTCGGAACTTTGCGTCGCGATATCTCCGCTCGTAGGGCACGTAGAAAAAAAATAAAAGTACTTTTATCATACAATCCGTGTGGTGGCTATGGATTGAACATACATAAAACGCGATCGGTTCAGCCGTTATTGAGATCCGATAATCTCGATCTGCCGCAACTGGTCGGTTCGCGTAATGGAGGCACGGCAGTGTCGCTTCGCGCAGCTTAGCGCCGAGCCACTACCAGTGTCTCCAGATTTCCCACTCAACAATATAACTATAATATAACACGTGCGTTATATTGCAGTTATATTGTTGAGTAGGAAACTACAACTAACGAGTACGTTATATGTAACTTTGTGTTTGCTGGGATATCACGAAGATAATAAGAACGATAGAGACTTAAGGCCGCAGCACACACTTTTGCATAACGCATAACGCATAGTGCATAAGCGAATCAACTAATCAGAATCTTTCCTTTTCTCCTATTCCATGGAAAAGAAGAATATTGATTGGTTGATTCCTTTATGCACTATGCATTATGCGTTATGCAAGAGTGTGTGCTGCGGCCTTTACTATTTGCTCTACTGCTAATTGAGTTAATCATCGATTAAGTTAATCAGCGCTGGTAACAGTCGCCTAAAGTAGTCTCAAATAATCTTGCCTTGCATTAATTGGCAGTTACACAAACTATTCTTATTTCTTATACATTTATGTTACTGTAAAAAAATTCTTATTCATATTACTGTAAAATAATAAAACTTTATAATGCATCTTACAATTAGTTTCTCTTTCTAACCATCATGATTTATATCTTCAATTAAATTAAATATTGATTACGGGCGTACAATTTCGTTTTCATCTAATTTCCTTTGTTAAATATTGAGTTATAAACAAATGGAGATGGTTATCGAATAAATTGCTTGTTTATCATTTCCTAGCCCAGTTAACAAATATACCAGTGTATAATCCCTACTCCGTTCGATTTTCTTTTATTAAATATTAATTATAAATTTTTTCATTATTGTTTCCTAACTTGGTTAACAAATTCGTTGCAGTTAAACAGAGATGTGAATTTGACAAAGTCCCAAATTTTGTTCCAAATAAAAATGATCCAAACTGGTCCAGCTTTCAAAAATAAAGTTTTTAACAGTCAGGTCAGTTGAGGTAAAGTCAACGAGTCCCACCAATTTTCAATAATACATGAAAATGAATGTCGTAAAAAAAGCATCGTACATAATAATAATTAGATAAATTGTGGGAAGTATAAAATATAATATTACTTGTGTTTATTACATAGAAAATGCAATAGCTCCTGACAGACTTGGAAAATTGTTCATTGCAGATAAATAAATATGTAAACCATACATGAATTTGAAAGTTCCAAATTTTGTTCAAAACATCCTTTCGTAAATTCCATTTGAGAAAAATCTTCTTGACGTTTTCTGGATGGATTCATTAATTATTAAATACATATTTTATAAACAATAATAAGACTTTTATTCGGACGACAAAAATTAAACACTAAGTATAAGTAATATAATATCTTATAGGACAGTACATGTGATAACACAAACTATAGAAATCAAAGCCTTAAACGGTCTACCTGGATCTTAATGCTTGTATGATTCTTATGTGAATTTATACTACGTATGTCGTCCCACAGAAACGCGCGGTATGCAAGAGATCCGGGTTCGACTCCCGGCCGAGGTAACAGTTTTTGCAATAAGAATTAATTATTTACAGATTTTAATATGTTATTCATCATTATTAAGATCGTTTCAAAGATGCGAATAAACATAAAAAATTTGTTAAATTGCTAGTCAATTCAACTCATGATATTACTGCGGTAGTTTAGTAGCATTAGCCTTTCAAGACCGAAAATTTTTTGGCGCTTCTGTGGGACTACAAACGTAGTATATAAATACACATAAGAATCATACAAGCATTAAGATCCAGCTAGACCGTTTAAGGATTTGATTTCTATAGTTTGTGTTACTAAGTATAAGAATATTCAAGCCTATGACGGTCAAAGCTAGATCTTTTTTGCCTATACAATTTCCAGGGAATTATCTATATCCTATATAAGTACATGCATATATATCATATTTTTGTAGTTATACAAACTGCGCGCCGAAATTTTTCCGGACTCTATCTAACACATTTAAACTACTGCAATAATATCAAAAGTTAAATTAAATTGACAATGTGCTGAAAAAAACCTTAAATAAATTCATTGCGAAAAATATTACCTCGGCCGGAACTTGAACTCGGACCTCTTGTAATCTGTACAAGCGTCCTAAGCCATTAGACCACCGAGGCCTCAGTAATATTCTTCGCAATAACCAGTATATGTAAGAACAATAACGCTTGTTGCAGGCAGCGTGTATAACCAATTTTCTTAATTTATTTAACTCTAATCATATGTATCATTCATATAAAAAATTCGATATCAACAAAATTGGCGCCAAGCTAAATTCATCAAAATTTTATGAAAATTTTATGTATTATTCGTAAAAAACATTTGATATCAACAATTGGGGCCAACTTAAATTCCATGTAATTCGAATACTAAATTAAATAAATAATATTAACTTTAATGATATGTATCATTCCTATAAAAGATTTGATATCAAGAACTGGCCAAATTAAATCCCAATTCTTTATACCATGCCAAATTAAATAAATAATGAATATTAATATAACGGTATGTATTATTTGTACGAACGATTTGATATCAACAACTGTGGCGCCAAATTAAATTCTACTATCAAAATGAAAAATAAGACTCAAGTGATACTATCTTTATTATTTACTTAATACAAATGATACTATCTTTAATTTTTATGCAATAAGTATACGTATATTTATTGAAGAATCTTCCTATTCCAATCCAAATGGTTTAAATTTCTCTCAAATGAAATTATTATATCACAATTCATTCAAAGACATTTCCTCTTCCAACTAAAGTAGTGGTTATTTAATTCTCCTTCAAAACATTATACAAAACATTATCACAAAATTGCGTTACCTTGCTCAATTTAAGTGTTACCACAAAAAATTAAAGAATTAATCGTATAAAATGAAAAAATTTAATTTAAATAGAAAAATTTTTCATATAAAAACACTTGGCGCTGCTAGATAGAGTAAGAAAAACTATAAGAATAATTTAAAATTGGAATGGTAATTAATAAAAATAAATAATAAAAGATAATTGTACATAATTTAAAAGTAATAATAATTATTGTAATACATTTGTAATATAATTAAAAAGCAATAATAAAAGTAATAATGAATTCTCTTTCATAATGCATGTTTTACAAATCTAAATTTATTTTTCTTTGATTTAAACTTAATAGAATTCACAACGATCATCATAATTTACACGACTCTATAATTCAATCATACATACACATGCTAGATATTTTAACTCTCATTAGGGATGGATTTTATTTTTCTTATTTTTCGAAATATTCATATTTTTTAATATGATTCTGACTTTTTTTATTAATAAGCTTCTTATTTATATTATTTTTCTAAGTATTATATTCATATCCTTCTTATTTACATTCATGCTTTACTACTATAGTACCATGTTATTATTATATATCGAGATCTGGCAGCGCCAAGTGTTTTTACATGAAAAATTTTTCCATTTAAATTAAATTTTTTCATTTTATACGGTTAATTCTTTAATTTTTTGTGGTAACACTTAAATTGAGCAAGGTAACAGTAACACAATTTTGTGATAATGTTTTATATAATGTTTTGAAGGAGAATTAAATAACCACTACTTTAGTTGGAAGAGGAAATGTCTCTGAATGAATTGTGATATAATAATTTCATTTGAGAAAAATTTAAACCATTTGGATTGGAATAGGAAGATTCTTCAATAAATATACGTATAGGTTTTATAGCATAAAAATTAAGATAGTACCATTTGGATTAAGTAAATAATAAAGATAGTAACACTTGAGTCTTACTTTTCATTTTGATAGTAGAATTTAACATGGCGCCACAGTTGTTGATATCAAATCGTTTGTACATATAATACATACCATTATATTAATATTCATTATTTATTTAATTTGGCATGGTATAAAAAAGTGGGATTTAATTTGGCGCCAGTTCTTGATATCAAATCTTTTATAGGAATGATACATATCATTAAAGTTAATATTATTTATTTAATTTGGTATTCGAATTATATGGAATTTAACTGGGCGCAAATTTTGATATCAAATCTTTTTTGCGAATAATACATAAAATTTCGATAAAATTTTGATGAATTTAGCTTGGCGCCAATTTTGTTGATATCGAATCTTTTATACGAATGATACATATGATTAGAGTTAAATAAATTAAGAAAAAATTAAAGTTACTATTATTTTTTCTTTAAGAGGAATAAAATGATAAAATTTAACTTGGCGCCAATTGTTGATATCAAATCCTTTATACGAATGATACATATCATTAGTTCTACTAAACAGCAAACGTGATTAATCATCAGTTTCACGGCCGATTAAGTAATTGGCATTAGTGAAACCGGCCCAAATGGTGGTTCTACACGAGAAACATGCACGCTTAGCGCTTTTTTTACCTTTTTTTTAAAAAGGTAAGTTTGTATACGATCATATATATATACATTATAATTACACTATGGGATTTAACTTTTTTACTTGGCGCCAATTTTGTTGATATCAAATCTTTTATACGAATGATACATATCATTAGAGTTAAATAAATTATTTATTTAATTTAGTATTCGAATTACATGGAATTTAACTTGGCGCCAATTGTTGATATCAAATCTTTTTTACGAATAATACATAAAATTTTGATGAATTTAGCTTGGCGTCAATTTTGTTGATATCAAATCTTTTATACGAATGATACATATCGTTAGAGTTAAATAAATTTTTCTATGGAAGGAATAATCAGTTTTACGGCCGATTAAGTAATTGGCGTTGGTGCAACTGGCCCAAATGGTGATTCTTTACGAGAAGTACCATTTGGGCCAGTTTCACCAACGCTTAGCGCTTTTTTTACCTTTTTTTTAAAAAGGTAAGTTTGAATATAATTTTAAAATTCCATAGAAAAAGAATCTTTTATACACATGATACATATCATTAGAGTTAAGTAAATAATAAAAAAAAGATTGGATTTTACTCTAATATTTAGATGTTTTAGACTCTTATGTCCATTTGCACCAAAGTAGATTAACTTTAATGTCGGTTCAACTTGCTCTTCGTCGTTTTCTAATTCTAAAGATAAGTTGAACCGAGATTAAGGTTAATTCACGTTGGTGGAAATTGGCATTAATTGTTCTTTACTTATTGTTTTATGTTTGCATTATAAGTCTTTTACTCATTTTTATACTGTATATTTCTAATTAATTGTTCTTTACTTATTGTTTTATGTTCGAATTATAAGAGTCCTTTACTCATTTTTATATTGTATGTTTTTAATAATGAAAAAACAACACACACACAATGCCATAAAAATAAATCATTATCTTTTAAATTCAAGCTTTTTCTTTCAGTAAATCTAAAAATAAACAGCATAAAGAATCAATTCTGTCATAATTATAAAGAATAGAGAGAACAAATTATTAATAAAAATATATATATATATACACGCTTTCTACTGCATTGCAGACACTTTCTTAAACCTGCGGACGAAAGAATATTGCACAATAAAAGTTATTACAAATTTTATAAGATAATATTAATTGAACAGCAGAGAATGTTTTTTCTAGCCTCACGTATTCATACGTGTTCCTCTGTTCCATCGATGTGACAGATTTTCTAACCTGAATAATTTAACGGTTAATACTAAATGCCACAATTGCCTCTTGCTATCTAGAGTCAAACCTGTCAGAATGAGACGGCGAAAACCTAGACACCCATTTCCTCGAAGACAAACACCTACACACCTACTTCCTCGAAGGCGAATACCTAGACACCTATTTCCTCGACGGCGAATACCTAAACACTCATTTCCCTAATAGCGAACACCTAGGCACCCACTCCCTCGATGGCGATCACCTGGACACCCATTTCTTCGACCTAGACATCCACTTCCTCGACGATCAAATATCTAGACGCTTAATTCCTCGACGGCGAACACCTAGACGCTTAATTCCTGAATATCTATATATACACCCTCTTCCTCGACACGCGGTAAATACCTAGATCTTCAACGACAATCTCGATATTTCATTTTAATTATAATTAATATTTTATTATAATGCATTTTATTAATTATATCAATTATAACACGTCACATCGTATATGTGACAATGTTGCCATCGCTGATTATCACAGCCGTCATGTGTGGTTGATCACGTTCGAATGTGCGATGCTGCCATCGCTAGGTTAAGTCAAAAACCCTCTATTGTCGAAAAAACGAGATGGACATTTTCTCCTGGTCGACGATGATAATAATAACGACAATAACCGATAATAATGACGACGACGTTTCTTAAATTTATTCTTAAAATATAAAAATCCGGACTTTGCGTCGCGCTCGTAGGGCACGTGGAAAAAAAATAAAAGCACTTTTATTATACAATCAGTATAGTGGCTATCGATTGATAGTCCAGGCTGGACTGCCTTTTGCTCCCTACTCCGTATCCAGCAGCGACGCGGCCCCAACATATATCGCAGGGATATTTAAAATATTCATATCGCTCTCTTAAGTAATTGGTGACGGTGGCGGAAAGGGTAATTGCCTAACATAATTGGTGACAGCGAATCCGAAATGACCGGATAGATAAAACGAAAATCGCTGCGTCTTAAACGCAATGAGATAGAAACGCGAAATTTCAATCATGTTACACCTCGCGCCGTAACACACGTAATTTCCATATTCTAAATAATTTTTATAACAACAATAATTAACAGAAGAATATAATCCCAAAATTTCATTAAAACAAATGGCAATATTAGATCAACAATCAATCTTACAACGTATTGTGCAACATGGTTTCTCTAATATAATTATTTAAAAATTTGTTGTAAAAGTCTAACTATTTGAGAATCTAATGCGAGAACCATTCTTGACAATCTGTGACAAACGTATAACAAGCGACAGAATTCATAACAAATTAAGGAACAATGGAAAGGTAAGAAAGAAAGAAGGGATTGTTCTTAGAGAGTAGGGGGGCCATTATCGACAATTGGAAGGTAAATTTCAGGAAACTTTTCCGTATCGCTTTGTTTGTTAAGTCCACTACCTTGTTTTTTATGTGTATCATTTCGGAAACCATTCTTTTATAATATGAATGTTCAGAATCTAGGATGGTAGTATCATCCCAATCCATCCTATGATTATGATTTTGTCTGTGCTGAGAAGTAACAGACATAGAACTAGAACATTTCTTTATATCATTCTTATGCTCTTTTAAACGTGTGATTAATTTCCTTTTTGTCTGGCCCACATATGAATGATTACAGTCCAGACAATTTATTTTATATATCACATTAGAATGATTTTCTTTTTTAATTTTATTTTAACCGGTTTTTATGAGATTGTTCTAACAATTCATTGGTTTGTATGCAACGTTTAAACCAAATTTTTTTTAGATGGAATGAAATTTTTCTGAAATCTTATTTAAATAAGGAATGGTGAAGTATTTCTTAGTTTCAATGGAATCCGAATTAACAACATTATGATGTTCTTCAATATTATTTTTCAGAGATCAAAATTATTTTTATGAGATAGCATTTTAATTCTGTTATTTATTGTCGAAAAAAAAATCTAATGGATATCCGTTCTCCTGAAAATTACTAATTAAAGAAACAATATTATCATTATGAAATTTTGGATAGGCGAGGAACAGTATTCTGTTGAGCTGTCCAATTACAACACCTCTTTTATATACTAATGGATGATTCAAATGAAAATTTAAATATTTACCCGAATTTGTTGATTTCTTATAGTTGTCAGAAATTATTCTTCCATTCTCCACTAATAGTTTCACATCCAGAAAACTTATTCCTCTATCATCGCTACATTCAACCGTGAATTTGATTCTTTCATGAAAAGAATTCAATGAACAAAGAATTTCATTGATTTGATTCTTCGGAGCAGATATGATAATATTGTCCACATAGCGATAATAGAACATAAGATGTGTATCAAGAGTATTAAAAATGTTAAACTCTAGGTCTTGTATAACGACATCCGTTAAAATTGGAGAAAGAGGAGAACCTACGGGAAAACCACTAATCTGTTTAGATATTCCTGTTAAATATATATATCTGTTTAAATATATGACTCCACAAAAACATCTTTTGCTGTGGCTATTGCTCCTTTTGATTGATATTTTGTTATTTAAGCCACCTCTAAAATTTAATTTATTTTTATACGATCATAAACATGTATTGTAGGTTACCGTTTTTTTAATATATCAGATTTTATTTCGGGTTTCAAATATGTATTCATTTAAAGAATTGTATTAAACTTATGAAGTCGAATGCTAAATTAAGGGTGCGGATTTTCTTTCTGAAAACATGTTTGAATGAGGGTTTGATTCCTATACATTTGAAGAGAGACCTGCGCTATGAATTAAATATTCGAAATAATTTTTCATTGCATAAATTGAATCGTATGAAACACATCTTCATCCAAAAACTATTACGGTTAGAGTTGAATGATGCCTACAAACAATTGTCTCGTTTGCAATATGATCTCTTCAACATTTATAGGTTAATTAACAATTCTCTTCCTTTTGATATAAGTAGTACCCTTTTCCGTAGTCAGGAATTTATTTTTACTAATAACTGGGATCAAGAGAATCACAATATATATTAAAAATTCGAATCTTTAAGGTCGGTAAGGCGTCGTCTACAATACACGGAGTAAGAAGTAAGAGTAAGAAATTGACCAATCACAGTCGATTATTCTTCTCACATTCGACTGATTGGTCAATTTCTTACTCTTACTTCTTACTGTGTGTATTGTAGACGGGCCTTATAAATTCGTACTCAAAAAGAGGAGATTAAAAGTATCAATTATAATATGTAATAGTATTACTAAACCGATAGATCGTGAAGGACATAAAGAATTTTTGCCTCGTAAAATTAATAAAATTTCAATTAAGGAAATTAGTAATGATATTGATTTAGATACATACCAAATAAATGTTAGTCCAGAATCTTTCGATGTTGATCACAAAATAAATAACATTAATACATTCATTGGCTGGTCAATCTTAGTAATGTTGATATTCCAGACAATGTTAAATTCATATTACAATTGAGTCAACGTTTTAATCTACCAAATAATGTAATAAATAAAGAAATAATTACAATAGAATTTACCAAACATATCGAAAATAATCTTTTTAAATTAGATGATGGATCTTGCGTTGAAAAGCATATTAGAGCGATGGGACATGATTTGTAATAATACAACAATTTCGATTAATGAATTTCGTATAGCAATCACAATTACACACACACACACACACTCTTCACATGACCTTTTTTAAATTTAATGACGGAATATTTAAACAGATTAGTGATTTGCCCATGGGTTCTCCTCTTTATCCAATTTTAGCGGATGTCGTTATACTAGAATTTAACATTTTTAATACATGCGTGAATTCGTTGTTAACAATTTTACCTAAATATGTATACAAAAATCACGTATTGAATTATAAAATATAGAAAAGTATCATAACTGACATTACATGTAATTGCGTTGGAAAATAAGATAAACTATTAAACTGGGTCGGAAGATAAAAAATTGTACCAGTCAAATACCGTAAGAAAAATTAAAAAGTAAGAAAGTGTTATAGCCGCAGCTATAACCATTTTATTAAAATAGGAATGAGGCAACTTAGCAACAGAAATGTAGAAATTAATTAGGAAACTTGGTCATTCCGCAATGGAACTAAATACCACTGACTTCCGAAAAGTCAGCATACTCATTGCCTACTTTAGTTCAATTGCGAAAATACAATTTTGCGGAAGCAGCACGCAAATAACGCAAGCTGTTCTTCGCAAGTTGCAGAAAGACGGAAGCTATTACCCGTCAGATTAAGAAATCAGATTGCAAGTGTCAGCAATGACCACATTAAAAATGAGAGCAACCGAAATCCGCTCGAACAGCTGACCGAAGTGCAAGTCCAGTCAGCAGTTCGAGCAAGTATATTAATCGTGACATACTGGCAAAGCGGGAGAGTCTATTATCAGCTGTAATCCGAGACAACGCCGTACGCCAACAGCTCACGCGTATAAAATATAAGTCGACCGATTAATAAAGTCAACACGAACGCGAACTTATCTTATAACCAAAATCGGGCCGACGCGAAATCGCAATAGTACATGTCAAGTGTAACACATAATATTTAATTGTGATCTTGTAAGAATTTACTAAAGTTATTAAAGTGTTATTTTGTATTGAGTGGTTTATTTGTGCGTCCTGGTCGAATCCCCTACCTGTATCCTTCACCCAAGGGTACAACAAAAGTATCTAACAATACAATGTTAAAAATTATTAGAACAATAGTATCAAATATAAAAATTATTTTAAGATTAGTCAGAAAATAAAATGTAAAAAAATTTTTTATTTTGTCAGAAAAAATATAAAAGATGTAAAGCATCTTCAAATTTGTTAAAATAGTAATGTAAAAGTATGACCCAATAAAAGGAAAATTAATACCTTAAACAGTAATATGGAGTACATAAAATATCTATTCTGTTAAAAAAACGTTATGTCCATATTTAAAAAAAAATTTTTTTGTGTATACGTTGAAGTCAATCTTGCAGAGAGATCTATTCTAACTGATCGACCAGAGAACAATGACTAAAAACCGGCGAACAAGTATAGAGTTAAACGTCATGTGGAAGGGGTAAACAAGAAAGGGGGAACTAGGAGGGAGAAAGAGACTGTATGACGGGAAGCAGTGATGCACATTTGGCTCCCCGGCAACACGGAATCCAGCCCCACCACTTTTACTCCCACCTATAAGGTCAAGGTCATCGGGGCTGGCTCCCCTCATCGACATAATTGCCAAAAAAATAAATCTGTAGTAATAACGTAACAAGTAAAAATAACACAGTAAAAGTTATGGCATATAAAAAAATTAAGCGTAAGCAGTATTAAGCCCGATCTACAATTGCGTAAACGTAGAAGTAAGGTTATGGGAGTAGTAGTAGCAGTAAATGTTGTACAACATTAATCTACAATCGAATAAAGATTCAACAAACTTTCATCTTCAAATTGAACATTGCTCACAACACTTTCTCCGTCTTCCATATTCGTAATATAATATATTTGATAATATAATAAATTCGTCAAATAATATATCATAAAATAAATTCAATGAAAGATGAAAAGCTCACTTTGCGCTTCTTTCCATACGTTGAGACAAAAAGGACGATAACGATGCAGACACGTGACAGCACTGTGATTGGTTCACTCTTACGTTTTACGCAGTCGTAGTCGTGAAAGATAAAGTTGAACCATCTTTTACAACAC
>NW_017297574.1:131203-131517 GCF_001594075.2 Trachymyrmex cornetzi
TTTTCATTAATACAAATTAAATCATCCTCTAACTTAATGTCACGTCTCATAATGTAGCAAAAATGGCACTACTTGTTTGATTGACATATTAGTCATATTTAGTTTAAATTGGAATAAAGGTTGTAAGAGTTGATACCTCTTATACCGACGTTGTAAGTAGCGAAGTATGCAAAAGGCATTCAGTTACCGGGGATTTGAATCTGTGTCTTTTCTGTGACGGATATGTAGGAGATGTTGGGATTCGTAATAGTGATCAGCAGCTCGAGGAAAGATGAAATAGTGGAGATCACCGATGTGTAAAAGTCGGATACGTT
>NW_017297574.1:131612-132249 GCF_001594075.2 Trachymyrmex cornetzi
GAAGAAAATAAGCGATTTTGATTTGTAACATATTGAAATGAGTGAAAATGTGTGAAATAGTTCTAACACTTGACTCCTGTCCACGTTCCTGGCCAGAGTGGGTTTCTTATTTTCCAAACTTTCAATTTTACAGCGCTTTTTAGTTTATTTTTCTGCGTTAGTTATTAAACTACAATTTGTATAAATTTTCAGAAAGGCTAGAATCAAGAAAAAGACCATAAGTACCTATGGCTAAAGAAAATTTAAAACTTATTTAAAATGCACAGTAAGAGACTCATTTTGTGTGCGTGGTCCGGGATTAATTTGTAATATACACGAAAATATACGAGTTCTCGCATAATTGCCAAATAAAAATTGAAACATTATATCCCTGAATATATGTATCAAAAAATTGAAAAAATGTAATAAAGACATTAGAGAAGAAAAAGAGCAGTTTATAAAGTTTTTTTTTATTTTAAGACTAAAAAGAATTATAATGTTTTTCAAACGTGAAGTTACGAGTATACGCACAGAATTTGTTTGGTGGAACATTTGTATCGACATCTGTAATATATATTGTTTTAAAATTTTAAAAATTGGAATGACATTAAGATATATATTATTAATATTTATTAATAAATATTAATATATCATGAAA
>NW_017297574.1:132337-133427 GCF_001594075.2 Trachymyrmex cornetzi
ATCAAGATATCAACACGAGCATATTTCCAAAGAAAATATGTGAGTGTACTGGAAAGATATTACGAAAAACGTCATGTTTGAAACACATTTTGATTTTTTAACGTTAAAATCATTGTTGCTATTAATGGAAGAGTTATATACGAGGTGTGATCAAAAAGAAACGAGAATTTTTGAATTGCGCGCATTGTAGTGTATCGATTTGGTTAAATGTTTTTTTTTCAAGTTGTTAGTACTGTCAGTGAAGTACGCACCAAGTTTCAGACTGGTGCGATCCTCAGTTTGTTTTCGGTGAGCCATTAAGTAAGACGCTCTTGAGAGTATTCTGCGATCTTGATATGTGGCGACATGTCGGAACAAGAAATTTATTAAAAATTTTGTGTTAAAAACTAATGGCCCAGAATTACTCCAACGCATTACTCCAACTGGTGACGAAACGTGGATGTATGGCTATGACGTCGAAGCAAAGGCTCAATCATCACAATGGAAGTGTTCTGAGGAGCCGAGACCGAAAAAAGCGCGTCAAGTGAAGTCAAACATGAATAAGGTTCTTCTTACCCTTTTCTTTGATTACAATGGAGTTGTGTACTTTGAATTTCTACCGACAGATCGCACAGTTAATAAAGAGTATTACTCACAAGTTATGCGCAATTTACGTGAATCTATCTGAAAAAAACAACCTGAATTATGGGAAGAAAATTCATTGATTTTATACCATAATAATGCACCGGCACACACCGCATTAATTATCACGCAGTGTTTCTTGGCGAAACACAAAACCACTGTGATGCCGCGCCTCTCTATTCTCCAGAAATGGCCCCTTGTGACTTTTTCCTATTCCCTAAACCCAAGAGGACCCCTAAACGACGTTTTTCAACGATAGAGGAAATAAAGAAAAAATCGCTGGCCGAGCTGAAGGCAATACCTAAAGAGGCGTTTCAACAGTGCTTTGCAAGCTGGAAACAACGTTGGCAGAAGTGTATTGTATTATAGGGGAACTACTTTGAAGGAGACAGTATAAAAATTGATGAATAAATTAATACTTTTTGAAGAAAATTACAATTCTCGTTTCTTTTTGATCACACCTCGTATA
>NW_017297574.1:134494-140104 GCF_001594075.2 Trachymyrmex cornetzi
TTGAGTTTTAGAATAGCCATTTTCTGTACGAAATGTGATAATCAATAGGGTTATGGGCTCCTTATTAACCGCCATTTTGAATTTTCTGAAAACGCCATATGCTCTTCGAAAGTACATGTGAGTACCAACATTTTCAGCCCGTAAATGATTTTTTTGGTTGTGAGAAATTTTGGGGGTCGTCGTTTTCCGCATAAAATTTGATTATTTATGGGGTTAACGGGCCCCCTATTGACCGCCATTTTGAATTTTCCCAAAGCGCCACATGACGCTCGAAAGTACATGCGATTACGAATATTATTTTGCAATTAAGACCAATATTTTGCAATTTTTAGTAATTAATATCTTGTTAACTATTGCGAAAATTGCAAAATGGTAGAGGACTTTTCGACTCAGTTTAATCCGCTCTATGAATACAAAAGTGATTGGCAAAAAAGATCGGGATAGCCTATACAAGAATACACCGAGCGGCCGAGAAAGTACATTTTCGGTTTTCGGTCGCTTATAACAAGCGACCAGTAGAGAAAGCGAGACAGTGAGATAGAGCGGCCGTCCTTTTCGCTCTAATACTCGCTTGTGTTTACGAGTTTACTGGTAGAGCGAAAAGGACGGGCGCTGCCTCTCGCTGTCTCACTCGCTCTCGCGGCGAAGACGGCCGACTCGATGCCGGTAGGTGGGGGTAAAAGTGGTGGGGCTGGATTCCGTGTTGCCGGGGAGCCAAATGTGCATCACTGACGGGAAGATATGATTCAGGAAGAGTTTCAGTTTCAGTGTCATTTTGCTTATTCAAGCCCTGTTTTTGTCTTTTTATGTGAACCATCTCAGAAATCAGACGTTTATTATAAGAAGGTTCACTGTCCAATATTTTAACGTTAACCCAATCAAAACTATGGTTGCAATTAATCCTATGGTCTGAAATAACTGACGGAGATCCTGATTTTTTCCTAATGTCAAATAAATGCTCTTGAAGTCTCGTTTTCAGTCTTCTCTTAATCTGGCCAACATATGTAGCCTCACAATCCTCACATGATATTTTGTATACTACCCCTTGGTGGGATAGAGAATCCAGACTATCTTTCCCTTTCTTAATGTAATTTCTTAAGGAGTTCGGAATAGTGTAAGCTAATTTACAACCAAATTTCCATGCTATAGGAACAAAACTTTCTGAAACCCCTTTTACATAAGGTACTGTGAAATATTTATTAGCAGCTCTGATTCTTTTATACAAATTGGTATCAATACTGTTCTTATTATTAAAAATATGATGATCCAATTTCCTCTGAATTGTTGAAAAGATAAAATCTAAAGGGTAGCCATTGTCCAAAAAAACTTTAATAATTTCAGTTAAATTCTTAAAATGAAAGCGTGGATGAGACAAAAATACTACTCTGTCAACTGCACCTATAATAACTGTTGAGGGTGGATTTCCAGTACAATAATAACCAGGGGTGATCCCGATTGATTACGGCTCGATTGGACACCACCAATCACAGCGACCGGTGCTTAGGAGCTTTGTAGTCTCAAGCGCTGTGAGTGGTTCGTGTCCAATTGAGCCATGTCCAACTGGGTGCCACCCAAGGGGCGACGACCACACACACACAGTCGTTACTCGCCGAATGAAGATAGAGGACCCGAAAAAAAAAGAAACTAACATCGTAGCGCCCATCGCATTAACTACTCTCCTATCTGTCGATAAGTCTTATCATTTAAACGTTCGGTACCGACCTTCCTCAACACTCTCCCTAAGACCGCACGCATGAAATATCATATCACAACAGTGTTTCATTATATATATATATATATATATCTTGTTTGCGAATAAGTCCTAGCATTTGGCGCATTGATTCAAATTTAGGTCTCGCAAGTGGTTTTGTTAAAATGTCGGCACATTGATCTTTGCTTTTTACATATTGTAAGCTTATTTTACCTTTTTCATATAAATCTTGTACAAAATGATAACGCACATCTATATGTTTACTTCGTTGGTGAGATTCTGGGTTTTTTGCCAGTCTAATTGCGCTTATATTATCAACATATAGTGTATTTTTATCATTGTTGATGCCTATTTCATCTAACAGATTCGTAACCCAGATTATTTCTTTAGCTGCAGTAGCTGCATTCACATATTCTGCCTCAGTGGTAGATAACGCAACACTTTGTTGTTTTTTACTTTGCCAGATTATTGCTGCTTTACTTAGTTTACATAAAATACCACTCGTAGATTTTCTCCTTATCTCATCACCAGCAAAATCCGCATCACTGATACATTCAAATTCGCCAGTTGTTCTATAATATAAACCCATATCGCTAGTTCCTTTTATATATATCTTATAATGCGTTTTACTAAGCGCCAATGTGTCATGGTAGGTTTTTCTAGTGCTCTAGAAGCTACATTTGTGGCAAATGCTATATCTGGTCTAGTAACAACTTGTAAATACATTAAGTGTCCTACGACTTCACGGTATGATACATGTGGTTCAATTGTCGTGAGTTCATGTTCATCCTATCCAATATCAATGGGTGTTGATACAGAATTTGCATCTGTCATTTTAAAACGATCTAAGATATTTTGTATATAATATTCTTGAGGCTTTCACGGGTGTTTCCTACATGACAATCTTGCGTTTCGCGGGTTTTCTCCGTGTTCAAATCCAACAAGCAGCGTAATATAAAGGGAACGACCCGGGAGAACAGCTTAGTATCAGGCTGCTCCTCGCCCTGATGAAGTGGACTGCAAGGTTCACGAAACGTTGGCATTCCAAGAATGGATTTGAACACGGAGAAAACCCGCGAAACGCAAGATTGTCATATTTTGTATATAATTAGCTTGACTCACAAAAATTGACCCATTTTCAAAACGAGATATTTCAATTCCTAAAAACATTTTAATATCGGTTGTTAATTTCGCATTAAAATTACTTTGTATATATATATATATATATAATTTTGATAAGAAATATTCAATTTCTTCCTCATTCGATGCCGCAATCAATCCATCATCTACCCATAAAACTAGAAAAAAGTTAGTTGTGTCTTTCGCTCGATAAAATAAACATGGATCGGCATTACTCTCCCTCAAATTACAATCAGTTAAAAAATCTGTAAAGTGTTTTTACTAGCAGCGATACTGAGCAAGATTCTGATATATCAAAACGTACAACGGGGCTGAATGTCTCAAAATAATCAATTCTCCTTTTTTGAAAACAACCTTTTATCACTAATCGAGCTCAATATTGATCTTCTATTGAATTTAAACCTGTTTTACGTCGAAATACCCAACGGTTTTGAATAACGCGTTTGTCTTCCGGTTTTTCAACTAAGACATATGTATTATTTTCGCGTATAGATTGCATTTCTTTGTTCATGCTTCTTTCCAATTTTCTGCATCCTTTGAATGTATCGCTTCTTCATAATTTAATGGTTCTGTACTAGCTAAATTAACAATTAGATTTCCATAAAATTCTGGTTGCTTAAAAGTTTAGATCTATCTCTTAATTTTCTGTCACATACGCGTTTATCTTGCTCAGTCTCGTTCTGCTCGATTTCGCGAGATTCAGCTTCTTGTTCTCTTTTACCTAATGGTGGCTCAGTATTATTAGTGAATTCTTTTGTTTCTATTTCAACCTCAGTTTTATGTACTTCTTCGTCTTTAACCCTTTGCGGGGCAGAAGCCACTATAGTGGCACCCTATTTTTTTCAGTTTTTTCTTTATAGCATGAATATTTTAAGGTCTAGGTCGCTCTAATCTTTTTTAATGGAACACTGGATGCTTAGTGAACAAGTTTCTCAGCTCAAAATTTAGAATAGCACTGTATATAATTAGTTATAAACAATTAACAATGAAAAAATGTAGACTTTTTAAATTAAATTCGGTTGTGAACTCATTTTACACACAAATTTACTGATATTTGGTACACGGTGGTTTTCGAGGTCGCTGATTACGAATCCAGTCTCAGATAGTTATGCCTCTGTCCGACACGGTTCGGGTTCCACCAAAATGACTCAAGGAGTTGTCTCACAAATTTACACCTTTATGTAATCTTTAGAAAATATATATCTATTCTTTAATTTCACAATACACAAGTATGATTTACTTATAGTCACCACCTCACTTAGCGGTACTCGCGTAGTAATTTATACCATAAGAACTCGGCGCGATGCGTTACTTTTCTTAA
Source organism: Trachymyrmex cornetzi (assembly GCF_001594075.2). NCBI lineage: Eukaryota > Metazoa > Arthropoda > Insecta > Hymenoptera > Formicidae > Trachymyrmex > Trachymyrmex cornetzi. The sequence continues at coordinate 138,667 of NW_017297574.1, forward strand.
TTGACCGAATGCTGACCCCCGACCACCTGCGCGCTCGCGTTTATATCTGGTGCTTTGGAGGTCGATCACGTGCCTTCCGTGTTGCATCGTCAGCGTTCCGCTGATCGGTCGAGGCCAGCTTCCGCAACTTCCTAGTCTGCGATAATCTTGTTATTTTATTTCAGGGTTTCCTTTTATATCCACTACCCTGTTTATTTTAATTTATCAATACATCATTTAATTTATTCCTTTGGCACGTTTCGTGGCGCAATTGTCACTTGTGCAATACCGCACTCGTGACAAGTCTCAGATTTTGAAAACTCAAAGTGGCGGATCAAATATGGGGGGAGGTGAAAATTTCAAAAAATTTACGTTTTGTATTCTCTTTTGGTCAGATATCGAATCGAATCATAAACCCTCCAAAATAATGGATAAATAAAAGGGACTTTAGCAGATATTGTCCTGTAGTTGTATTTGAACATTGCTTTTTTTACTGCTAAGTGACAAACTGTACCAGGAATCTTGATACGAAAAATCAAGATTTTGAGTATATTAGAAGGAGAGCTTCTAACAAAGAACAAACAGGATACCGTGTATTTGAAATTTTGACCGTGTTAGAGATCACGTTTGAGTGGCGGGCTAACGGTCAAAATAGTATGATCATAGTTTTTACTTGGTATTGAATTTTCTGATTGATTAGTTGAATAAGAGACGCGAGGAATTTTGATAAAACAAAAATGAGTGATTCTGGAGAAGAATATGAAGGAGATGAAATTCCATCAGAAAACGAATCTGTCGATGGGAATGACATCAGCGATGATGAAGATTTTGACTTGAATGTGGGTTCTGGAAGACATTCTGCTAATTATTCTCGTAGGTTCGAAGACACTCAAGATTTATCAGATGAAATCTGGTCAAATAAATCTTTGCCTTTCAGTGAGTTACCTTTCACACAGAATGTTGGGCCGAAGAATATTCCAGATACTGTCAAAACACCTGAAGTGTTTTCTTGATGCTCCTATCAGAAGAAAATATCGAGCTTATGATTCAACAAACAAATCTGTATTATCAACAGAATAAAAATAAGAATGATGTTCTTGTAACTGCAGATGAGATAAAGAGATTTATTGGAGCGAACATAATAGTAGGGGAGGCCGAGAGGCTAAATGTGGATTTACTCGAGCGTCGTGGGGACCTATTGGATTGTGAAGATTAGATGCTAAAAAGAAAAAAAGGTTATATGATGTATGCCGTTTCAGTGGTGGGGGGAGCGTGTACAGGCTTTCAAAAAAAACAATGAAAATGAAATACTCGAGCGTGTCAGATTAATAGTGTAAGCGACCCATGTGTTTCTGATAACGGATAAATATTAATCTGACGGTTTGCGTGGTGGGGTTAGCTGTAGGAAGGGATCAAAAAAAGGGGAAAAGAAAATTTCCTCGAGCGCGTCAGATTTTCA
>NW_017297574.1:140462-150362 GCF_001594075.2 Trachymyrmex cornetzi
TATAATATATTAATATAATATAATATTATATTATACTATTTACACATAATATTATGAATATATTATTAATTAGAGTCAGCTGGTTTAATGAAATAAACTTTTTTTAAGGCTCAATAGATAATCGAAAGCGTTATACGTATTCGAATACGTCCACGTGCTGTGACCAACTATTATGGCATCATGGCGACAGAGACGGTATGATTGTACTGTAGACGGAAAGTATACGAAGGTGCGAGAGAGTGAGTCATAGAGAAAAAGTGAGAAGGAAAGAGACGCGCTGACAGTGCGAGAGAGTAAGAGATAGATAAAGTGTGGGAAAGGAAGAGACGCGCGGAGCGGGAAGTACACAGTTCTCAGCCGCTGCGCGCACCGCACTTTATTAATGATTTTGGCCACTTCGGCTTGTGTAAATCGTCAGATTATATTATTCCCGTGATCCTTGATTAATTTCCTTCAAAATAAAAAAAAATTTAACCGCGCTCGAGAAAATCCATGTCACGTTTTTTTTTGCAACTTTGTGACTCTCCCATTTCCTTACGTCACGCTGAAATCGTCAGATTATTGAAATGTACACTTTTCTACATGTAATTAACACACCATACCTTAATCTGACGCGCTCGAGTTTTTCGAACGATCGATTTTTTTTTACTAATCTGACGGGCTCCCCTGGACCCCCGGCTCTATATAGAGGTTTAATATATGGTGGGGGTACTTATTAGGATGCAAGCTTTCCCCCTTTATGTTATTCTGACGCGCTCGAGTAAATCCCAAAATCCCCGCTTGGCCTCCCCTACTATAATGATGGGTGTCAAACGCTTACCGTCTTATCGTGATTATTGGTCCTCGAATCCTCAGTTGAATGATGCTTACATAAGTTCGACCATGCCGGTCAAGAGATTCTCTTTCTTGCTCGGTAATTTACATTTGAATGATCGAAATAAAGAACCTAAGAAAGGAGACGCTAATTTTGACAAATTATACAAAATAAGACCGTTCATCGAAAAAATATCTGAAACTTATCTGCATCATTATGATCCAACTAAAGAGCAATTTATAGATGAGAGCATGGTAAAATTCAAAGGTAGAAATACCATGAAACAATACATGCCTCAGAAACCCATTAAACGAGGATATAAGGTGTGGGTGAGATCAGACATGAATGGTTATGTATGTGAATTTCAAATGTACACAGGAAAAATTGGTAATGCTGCTGAAAAAAATTTACTGGAAAGAGTTATCAAGGATTTATCTCAAACACTGATAAAATATTCGTAATCAGCGACCCTGAAAACCCTTATAGACAACATTTAGCATTTATCTGCTAATGTTTGAAAATTTTGTATTACCGCCATATTGGATCCGTCATCTTGAATTTTGAAAATCTGACTTCAGATTCGTAATCAGCGATCCCGAAAACCCTTACAACCACTATCATATCTGGGGTAGGTGCTCTAGAAAAATGTGCCCCTCAAAGGGTTAAATAGAACATCTCGACTTATTACTACATCTCGTAATTCAGGAATCCACACACGATATCCTTAGTGTATCCTACAACATAGCCTTTGTATGCCTTTTTATCCAATTTCTTTCTATTTTCTTTAGGAATATGCACAAAGCATCCAGTACCAAAAACTTTAAAATAATTTACATTGGCGGTTTTATTAAACCACAATTCATATGGAGTTTTATTTTCAATTTTTGTCGGAGCTGTTCTATTTAATACATATACAGCACAGTTAATTGCTTCAGCCCACAGAAATCTAGGCAAATCAGAGTTAGAGAATAACATTGAACGTGCAGCTTCTACTATGATACGATTTTTGCGTTCGGCTGAACCATTTTGTTCTGGTGTATATGGTACGGTAACAGTATGCCTAATACCTAATTTACGCAAATAGTCACGAACATTCTTATTAACATATTCTCCGCCTCCATCGGTACGTAATTCTTTTATATTCTTATCAAAACGCGTTTTTATTTCATTACAGAATATTTCTTTTCTTTTACTTCAGATTTGTTTCGCAAAAAATATACCGTTCTATATCCGCTATAATCATCCTTAAAAATAACATAATAATAATTTTTTCCAAGCGATTCTACATTCATTTTTCCACATACGTCAGAATGTATTAATTCTCTAGGTTCCTTTGCACGTTCACCTCTTGTTCCAAAAGGCAACCTATGATGTTTACCGTATGCGCAATCATCACAGAATTCACCATCTTCAGCTACATTTATTCCTCTATTCTTTAAAAAGGATTTTACGTGACGTTTGTTTTGATGGCCAAATCGCTCATGCCGCAACTGTAATGTATCAATTTTATTAGCAGTACAAACTATATTTGATATCTCATAAATCTACTCTATATAACTTTCCTGTTTCTATGCCAACAGCTATTACTTTATCATCTCGTGTAAGAACGCATTCCTTACCATTACAAATTGAAATATTTATACCTTTCTTTGCAGCCGCCCTAATTGAGAACAGATTATGCTTCATATCTGGTGTGTATAGGACATCATACATAATACCTTGTGACCATTTTCTGTTTACTCTTATCTCGATTCTAATGTCTCCTCGTCCCAGTACTGACATTGCCACGCCGCACAGTGGGCATAAAGTCGTTTTTCGTGATAAAAAATCACTCGACGGCTGAATTCTCCGATTGCAATGATTTTTTTTTTAAATACGCGTTATTTAGTGTACTATAACGGAGAATTGCACGTTTTTTGATATTGCAATTTGTCAATTAACAACAAATCATAATCCTAATTAACTTTTTGGCAAACATTTTTTGATGCTTTCATAATTCCTTCGATCTTGATATACAAAGGTTTCGGAGGTCACTGATCATGAATCCGTCACTCAAATTTCGAAATTCAAAATGGTGAATCCAATATGGCGGCTGCGATCTGGAAATGTAAGAACAAATTTCGTAAAATTTGCTATATGGGATTGCTGATTACGAATCTGTCACTCATATTTCAATATTCAAAATGGTGAATCCAATATGGCGGCTGCGATCTGGAAATGTAAGAACAAATTTCGTAAAATTTGCTATATGGGATTGCTGATTACGAATCTGTCACTCATATTTCAATATTCAAAATGGTGAATCCAATATGGCGGCTGCGATCTGGAAATGTAAGAACAAATTTCGTAAAATTTGCTATATGGGATTGCTGATTACGAATCTGTCACTCATATTTCAATATTCAAAATGGTGAATCCAATATGGTGGCCGTGAACTAGAAACGTAAGGACAAATTTCGTAAAACACAGGGGCGTTAATTATTAATGTCAAAAATTATAATAAAATAATTATAATAAAATAATTATAATAAAATTATAATAAAAAGTTCACAGATTTAATGAAAGTACACTGTTAAAAATTTTATGAAATTTAATATACTTTTAAAAGTTACACAATTTGAATTCAATTTCATGACATTACATTAAACTTAATGTATTTATAACAGAAAAACATATTTGCGTACATGTACATAAAATTTAATGTATTTATTATGAAATTTTATGAAATTTGATATACTTTTCATAAAATTACTTTATTATAATTTTTTGACATTAATAATTAACGCCCCTGTGTATCATATTTTACGAAATTTGTCCTTACGTTTCTAGTTCACGGCCACCATATTGGATTCACCATTTTGAATATTGAAATGAGTGACAGATTCGTAATCAGCAATCCCATATAGCAAATTTTACGAAATTTGTTCTTACATTTCCAGATCGCAGCCGCCATATTGGATTCACCATTTTGAATTTCTAAATTTGAGTGACGGATTCGTGATCAGTCACCTCCGAAACGTTTGTATATCAAGATCGAAGGAATTATGAACGCATCAAAGAATGTTTGCCAAAAAGTTAATTACGATTATGATTTTTTGTTAATTGACAAATTGCAATATCAAAAAACGTGCAATTCTCCGTTATAGTATACTAAATAACGCGTATTAAAAAAAAAAATCATTGCAATCGGTTGAGAATTCAGCCGTCGCGTGATTTTTTATCACGAAAAACGACTTTACGCCCACTGTGCGCCGTTGAAAATGTAGATTTTCAGTGGTTGTGGAAACGATTGATATTCAGAAAACCATTCGCTTCGATTTGTGATGTGATCTGACGCTCCAGAGTCGATTAGCCAGTAGTCTGCTATATTTGCTTCATCCGTGTACCCTGCGAACGCCTGTGCTTGATCACTAGATGTTTCTTTATTTGTTTTGTTCTCCCCTTGTTTCGTGCAGTTTCTTGCAATATGATCCTTTGATTCACACTTGAAACATCCTTTGCAATCTTTGCACTTATGATCTTTTTTGCCGCATGTAAAGCAACCTGTTTTCTTCCTTTCATCCATATTTAATTTTTCCTTTGAATAGCCAAATTTTTTTTGAAAATTGGCTTTCTGATTTCCTTTTGAGATGAGAGCTACTGTTGACTCTTCTGACTCACTTCTTTTTTGTATTCGTAGTTCCTCAGCCATGAATCTTGCCGTTAGATTCTCAATTGTCTTTCTTGCATCGTCGGTAGAATCCCAGGCACTATGGAAATGTTTAAATGTTGGTGGTAAAATTGAGAGAATTCTAGTAATTAACATTGAAGTCGGTATTTCTCCTCCAAGTACTTTCATCTTACTCGCCATTTGCTCAAGTTTCGATACATGCTGAGCTACATTTCCTGCCGAATCCCAAGCAAAGAATTCCTTCTGGATTAAGGACAAGCTTTCATCTGATTTCATGTCATATACGCTATGCAGTTTTCGCCACATATCTCTGGCTGTTTCACAATTCATTATCAATTGCAATGGCTTTGACTCAAGAATAGTAACAATAAGTTTCTTAGCTTTTTTATTCACATTCGTCCACCTAGCTAAATTTATTTCATAATCTTGTGATCCTACTTCAGGCTTGACTAACTTGTCATCACATACCTGCAGTATGTCGTCGCTTTCCATCAACGTGCTCACAACGAACTGTCATTCCTGCCAATTAGTCGCATCTCGTAACTTTTCAACTTTGATCCTGCCGATTTCCATTTTTCGACATACAATTGTACTTTATTCTTCTTATACTGAATACACCTTGTCGTATTCCTTTTTTTCGTTTATGAAGAATCTCCTTCGTACAAGCTGCTCAAAGTTTTGTCCCTTGTTTTCTCAATTTGCCAGACTACTACTTCTTCCGATATCACCCTGAGCCCATAATCTGTTGAGGGTGGATTTCCAGCACAATAATAACCAGAACGTTTATATCGAAAGAATACTTTTAATGTAAAAGGCAGTACAAGAAAACGCAGTTCAACCAAAAAAGGGGCGACGACCACACACACAGTCGCCGAATGAAGATAGAGGAACCGAAAAAAAAAGAAACTAACATCGCAGCGCCCATCGCATTAACTACTCCCCAATCTGTCGATAAGTCTTATCATTTAAGCGTTCGGTCTTACCGACCTTCCTCAACAATAACGCCTTTTTTGTGACAAAAAGGATGATTAGACCAAAAACTAAGAAACCTTCCTGAAAACGTTGACTTATAATACCTGTCAAAAATAATTCTGTTCTCCTCAACAATAACCGTGGTGTCCAAAAAATTCAATTTACCCTTATCGCCAATTTCCATAGTAAACTGAAGTCTAATGTGCAAAAAATTAAAAATTTTAATAGGTTTCCATCAGTGAGCCATAATGATAAATTGATTTATGGTTGGTTAAATCTTACGAATCAATTTATTAGGAACCAAGATAATTTACTCATAACACATGCTGATAAAGGAAATGTTACGGTAGTATTAGATAAAATGGATTATGTGAGAGAGATGGAGACTATTTTGTCAGATGAGGATACATATTTAGTTGTTAGTAAGGATCCTGTGAGGACGTTGACTAATGACCTACGTTGCTTAATCACAAGATGGAAAAGTAAATCTTTCTCATTAACGTCAATGAGATAAAATCTAATTTTCCTTATTAATATATTATTTTTCTAAATATTACATTTTTTAAGTATTACATTCTCATTTTTCTTATTTTTCTAAATATTACATTCATATCTTAGTACTATGTCATTATATCGAGATCGAGATCTAGCAGCGCCAAGTGTTTTTACATAAAAATTTTTCTATTTAAATTAAATTTTTTCATTTTATACGGTTAACATTTTAATTTTTGTGATAACATTTAAATTGAGCAAGGTAACACAACTTTGTGATAACGTTTTGTATATTATTTTGAAAAAGAATTAAATACCCACTACTTTAATTGGAAGAAAAAATATCTTTGTATGTGAATGAATTGTGATATAATAATTTCATTTAAGAGGAATTTAAACCATTTGGATTGGAATAGAAAGATCCTTCAATAAAATATGCGTACACTTAGGTTTCATTGTATAAAAATTAAAGATAGTATTATTTGGATTAAGTAAATAAAGAAATAGGATTTGGCGCCAGTTCTTGATATATCAAATCCTTTATAGGAATGATACATATCATTAAAGTCAATGTGATTTAATTTGGTATCCGAATTACATGGAATTTAATTTGGCGCCAATTGTTGATATCAAATCTTTTTTACGATCGATACATAAAATTTTGAGGAATTTAACTTGGCGCCAATTTTGTTGATATCAAATATTTTAAATGAATGATACATATCATTAGAGTTAAATAATATTATGTACAAAGGACCGGTTTCACCAACCCGATTAAGCCGAATCAACCATAAGTATCAACCATAAGTGGTCAATTTCACCAAACAGCAAACGCGATTAGTCAGTTCCATGGCGAATTAGGTAATTGGCGTTGGTGAAACCAGCCTAAATAATTTTTACGAAAACCACGCACGCTTAGCGCTTTTTTTACCTTTTTTTAAAAAGGTAAGCTTGTATAAATAACAAGAAACTATACCATTGTTAATAATTACAGTAATATGAATAATAATTACAGTAATATGAATAATAATTACAGTAATATGAATATAACCAACAGTCTGTATATCGTTCTTATTATCTTCGTGATATACTTCAATCTCTGCGTTCCTACTTAATTAACTGTGATGAAAATAATAATAATCTTCTGTCTATAACTAATTCCAAACTGGTCCAGCTTTCAAAAATAAAGTTTTTAGTAGTCTAGTCAGTTGAGGTAAAGTCGACGAGTCCCACCAACAATTTTTCAATAATACCTGAATTTTCAATAATACCTGAAAATGAATTTCGTAAATCATACATAATAATAATTAGATAATTTGCGGAAGGAATGTTGTAATTTACCGAATAATGAATTTATCCAAGCTGTTCGCCTAGTGTTGGATTCAATTTTTTTCACGTTTAACAATCAATTTTACAAGCAGACTTTTGGAACGCCTATAGGTTCACCGCTTTCTCCGATTGTTGCTAACTTAGTTATGATGGATTTGGAGAATTGAGGGTTGAGCAATATTCAATATCATATACCATTCTATTATAGATATGTAGATATCGTTCTTTGTTTACCGAATTCTAAAAAATTGATTCTATTCTTGAAAAATTCAATTCATTCCATCCAAGGTTACAATTCACCTTGGAAGTGGGTGGTAATTCTATAAATTTTTTGGACACAACTATAATTTTAAAAAATAACTCATTAATATTTGACTATCAAAAACCAACATTTTCGGGAAGATTTTTGAATTTTTTGTCCCAACATCCAATCTCGCAAAAGAAGGACATAATTTTTAATCTGGTAGATAAAGTTTCTTATATCTCATATCCACAATTTCACAAAAAGAATCTTGAATTTGTTGTTAGGATACTTTTGGAAAAATTGGGCGATTATCAATTAAATTTTATATTCGATACTATTAATGAAAGAGAGAGTTAAAACATTAATAAATAAATTGAATTCTTGTTCAGCTAAAAAAACAAATAACAATTTACTTAAAGAACGCGTTAAATGGTTTTCCACACCATATTTGGAAGAGATATCGAATAAATTCAAGAATGCAATTAATGAGGTTTGCCATAGGGTTCCATTTTTTAGTTTGAACAAGTTGAATCAGTTTATTAAAGTTCATAAGGATTCTTTAAACAATGAATTAAGAAGGAACGTAGTCTACAAGATCAATTGTCGTGATTGCGATGCTTCCTATGTGGGACAAACAGGGAGAACATTAAAAACCAGACTTTCTGAATACAAAAAGCATATCCATAGTAAAACATCCACTCATTCAGTGATCACAGAACATAGGTTGCAAAACGATTATAACTTTGATTGGCAAAACGTAGAGATTTTGGATGTAGAAAATTATTATAATAAAAGGTTAATATCAGAGATGACGCATATTAATCGACAGACCAATGGGCTGAATCTACAACATGATACCATTGATTTAAATCATCCGCACATTGAAATTCTCAAAAAACTTTAAGGCTTGTTTGTAATACAATATATGTCATAAACCTGTTTGTCTTCAAATTAACCGCTATGTTACTTGTTTAACAATCATTATTTAACCGACTGTCGAAATGACAAGACACATATTGTTCTCGCAGTTATTTTTTAAAATTTAACGATAATTCATAACATATTAACGAGTTACAAAATGTAAATAAGAGAGATTCATTTTCGTGTAATTAAACAAGTCATATCAAAAATTAATTAAATATACGTTTCGACCCCTATTTTTGGGTCCTTATCAATATAATATTTTTATCTAACTTGGTAATTGGATAAAGAAGAATGAGCTGTATCGCTTCTTGGAATTTGCGTATAGTATGTAAGCGGATTTAGGTTATATTATATTAATAAGGACCCAAAAATAGGGGTCGAAACGTATATTTAATTAGTTTTTGATATGACTTGTTTAATTACACGAAAATAAATTGTACATCCGATTAACTGATGTTTGGTTTTGATGGGCTTGCTTATTATTATTATTATTGTTGATAGATTCTTTCAAGCCTTTTTTTAGATATTTGTTAAGAGAGATTCATTGTTCAGTGTAGAAGCGTCGACTGTGTGAGGTGAGGTGAATATTAATTTTCAAATTATACATACGATAACTTAATCTTTCATATAATTTTAGCTTGAGTTCTCATTGCCACTCAGCTTTCTAACTTTGTGAGTATGTGACTTATCTCACAACAGTAAAATGTTCAATATTTGAGAGAAAAAACGTTGGAGATATCATTTTGTCATGCAACACTCCAATCGTTACGCTAGGGTGAAAGATTGCTGATGAAGACTCAAACCATGAGTGGAAACGTTCAAAGTTAAGGTTTAGTACTAAGAAAAATTGCGCTAACTGATAACCAGCGTCGACTCCTATTGCCTGTAATACATATTTTATGGTTTTGTTAATGATTGTTAGAGAGATACTTTCTTACTTTTTAATTTTTCTTACGGTATTTGACTGGTACAATTTTTTATCTTCCGACTCATTTTAATAGTTTATCTTATTTTCCAACGCAATTACATGTAATGTTAGTTATGATACTTTTCTATATTTTATAATTCAATACGTGATTTTTGTATACATATTTAGGTAATATTGTTAACAACGAATTCACCCTATTCTTACTATTGTAAATTTATTCTATTTTATATTTAGAAGCCGGAATTTACATTATGTGAAGGACATACTAGTGTTCACTGGCTTATGAAAAGTTTTGATTTGTCAACTTCATTTATGATGTGACTTATGATGTGTATCCGAAATTTGACGGTTTATACTGCATATGTTACGCGGCTGGATACGTAAGAATAATTATTTGGTATAATATTCAAGATCTATTCTGCGTCAACTACATATACAGGGTGTTTGGCGACTACCGCATTTTTTGTCATACGTGGGTAGAACAGCCTATACTGAATCAAAAAGTCCTGTACCATTTTGAGGTGTCA
>NW_017297574.1:150506-153139 GCF_001594075.2 Trachymyrmex cornetzi
CAAAATGGTACAGGACTTTTTGATTCAGTATAGGCTGTTCTACCCACGTATGACAAAAAATGCGGTAGTCGCCAAACACCCTGTATATATGATAATAGCCTTAACAACGAAGGTCTTTTTATAAGTTGTTTCCGATTATGTATTTATGTTAATTTGTTTATGTTCAGCGTCTAGTTTATACTTATTTTTTAAATTTGAACTTTGATAATGACACGAAGGAGGTCGAAACGTTAGGTCTTTCTATAGGAATATACGTATGTTGTTCAATTTCATTTTAGTTTTATTATACATTTATTGTTAACTTGGAACTTTTGTATTATACGTTACAATGTGTTTTCTATTGGTTTACAGGTGTTCTTAATTAAATTAGATATTCAAATTTCCATTCGAATCATCCATTAGTACATAAGAGGTGTACATAAGAAGTCTTGTAATTGGACAGCTCGACAGAATACTGTTCCTCGCCCATCCAACATTTCATAGTGATAATATTGTTTCTTTAATTAGTAATTTTCAGAAGAACGGATATCCATTAGATTTCTTGTTTTCGACAATAAATAACAAAATTAAAATGCCATCTCATAAAAATAATTTTGATAATATTAAAGAACATCATAATGTTGTTAATTCGGATTCCATTGAAACTAAAAAATACTTCACCATTCTTTATTTAAATAAGATTTCAGAAAAATTTCAATCCGTCTAAAAAAAATTTGGTTTAAATATTGCATACAAACAAATGAATTGTTTGAACAATTTTATAAAAACGGGTAAAGATAAAATTAAAAAAGAAAATCATTCTAATGTGGTATATAAAATAAATTGTCTGGACTGTAATCATTCATATGTGGGCCAGACAAAAAGGAAATTAATCACACGTTTAAAAGAGCATAAGAATGATATAAAGAAATGTTGTAGTTCTATGTCTGTTATTTCTCAGCACAGACAAAATCATAATCATAAGATGCATTGGGATTGTACTACCATCCTAGATTCTGAACATTCATATTATAAAAGAATGGTTTCCGAAATGATATACATAAAAAAACAAGATAGTGGACTTAACAAACAAAGCGATACGAAAAAGTGTCCTGAAATTTACCTTCCAATTGTCGACAATGACTACCCTACTCTCTAAGAACAATCCCTTCTTTCTTTCTTCCCTTTTGATTGTTCCTTAATTTGTTATAAATTCTCTCGCTTGTTATACGTTTGTCATAGATTCTCAAATAGACTTTTACAATAAATTTTTAAATAATTATGTTAGAGGAACCGTGTTGCAGAATACGTTGTAAGATTGATTGTTGATCTAATATTGCCATTCGTTTTAATGAAATTTTGGTATTATATTCTTCTGTTAATTATTGATGTTATAAAAATTATTTAGAATTTGGAAATTACGTGTTTTCTCACGGTGTCTCAAAAAGCTTCAATTTTCAAAAAAGGATCACATTCGATAGAATAAAATATAAAACTGACGACTGTAATTTCGGCATTCTATTGACTTATTTTTCAAATATGAAGGAATTAATATCCGGTGACTTTGAACAATTGTAAATTAATCAAGATAATTTTATATGACGACTGATTTAATGCGACTTTTTCAAAACATTTATCTGATTATTGAACAATGTAACCTTATCAAGTTTTTTATATGACGATTTCTTAATTACGGATATTTTAATATTTATTGATTGTCTGGTATTTAATTGATGTGTATTGTATATTATATTTAATTATGCGGAGATCATAATTTATTGTACTGAAGATGGTCAAATTTTGATCGAAACGTCTACGAAATTTTATTATTGTTACAATAATTTTAAATATATAACTTCATAAAAATATCTTGTGCTGTGACTATCGCTCCTTTTGATTGATATCAGATTAAGTAAGTTTGGAAATAACTTTTACATATAAGTTTGGAAATAACTTTTACATATATTCTAATACTTTCTTAGAATATAACGAAATTCTTCTGGTACGTTTACGTGAACCTTAATAAACTATTGAAGTTTATAATTAAATATAAGAAATATAAATAAACTCTCGAGAATATCAAAATATAAACAGAGGCTAATGAGAGTTTTTTTTCGCGGTAAGTCGTGCGAGCAAATGATTTATTAAATACGAAAAAATCAGACGTTTCGGCTTACATTCGAGCCATCCTCAATGTATCTGATCCATATACAATCAAAATTCTTAGCTGGTTAGATAGGAGAGTGCCCAATCATTACGCTTCATTTATAAAGACACCAGGTTAACAGATCAGGCGATCAAATAAATTGAAGCTGAATTCTATGTAAATAATCCAACCATTATTACGATATTGGGTATGGGAATAAGTTCCGCCCTTTTTTAATGAAAAAGATGTATTTATTTAAACAAAACAATACAAAGTAAGTTCATTCAAAGTATGCTCCATCAGAAGCGACAACTTTCCCCCACCTTTTAGGTAATAAACAGATTCCTCGAAAGAAGAAATCTGGTTCTTTTGAAGCGATCCATTTATCAAGCCATTTTAAAATATCTTCATAAAAATTGAATCGGTCTCCAGAAAGGGCCGACAGCATGGACCGGAACAAATGGAAATCTGAAGGAGCAATGTCCGGTGAATACGGCGGGGGGGGGGG
>NW_017297574.1:153196-158433 GCF_001594075.2 Trachymyrmex cornetzi
CATAGCATTGTCACGTAGCAGAATCAGCTTATCGTGCCTATTGTCCCATTCCTATTGTTTTTGTTTCAAAGCTTAGTTCAAACAAATCGCTTCGAACAAATATCAACTACTGGGCTCAAAAACTTGAACATACACCTTTCAAATACATGTATTGCCGTTTTATCAAACACAAGCAGTGCTACTAACGACATCTCTCTAATGGGCGGAAACTTATTCCCATACCTAATATAAACGAAGAATGTAAAATAAATAAAAACTTTAGAGAGAGAGATCGCTCACCTATCAAACCGTGAACATAATCAATTAAAAATTAAATTAATTTCGCTGTATATCCGTATCCATATTTAGTAATAACTTATGTGCGTCAACAAGACGACAGTTAGCAATCAAATGAGTAACTGTCAAAGATTTAACTTAAACGTCGGTTTTCATGTAGCTATGAGCATAAAAAACAAAGACGATACATCCGAACATTACAAGCATAGAAATACGACCTAGTGCAACATATCATTGAAATTAATGTAAATCGTCAAGAATTGAAATATACGCGTAATGTAGAAATTCCGTGTCAGATTGTAGATTTAGACCGTTCTTTTGTGACTTAATGTGTAGCATTTCAGAAATACGTCGTCTATATAAAAATCGTTCGCTATCGACAAATCTCAGTGTTCTCCCAATCAAAATCGTGGCCATGCTCCAATCTGTGTTCTGTGATAACTAAACAATTGTTATTACCTTTTCTAATATCATTTCGATGTTCTGTGATTCTCGTTTTTAACTTCCGCTTTGTCTGGCCGACATAAGAAGCATCACAATTATTGCAATTAATTTTATAAAGTACATGCTTTTTTGCCATGTTCGGTAACGGATCTTTGTGTGTTTTAATAAAACAGTTAAGCTTGTTAAGACTAAATAAAGCCATGCTCACATTGAGAATCTTTGTGATATACTTAAATTTATCCGAAATTTTCGACATAAGAGGGACCAAAAACCATGACTTTTTAACATCCTCAACGGGAGTTTCTGTCATAATTTTTTGTTTTGACGTTTTGTTATATACTAATGATTTGAGACGTTCATTTATTGTGTTGAAAATGAAATCAACCGAATAATCATTGTTCAACAATGTCTCAACAAAAATCAGATTCTTTTTATGGTATTTAGGAACAAATAACAAAAATGCTCTATCAACCATTCCAATGATAGTTCCTCTTTTTTGTGAAACTGGATGTTGAGAAAGAAAATTCAAATACCTCCCAGAAAATGTGAGTTTATGGTACCAATCATATAAATGGGTGCCACCCAGGAACAGATAACAAAAATGCTCTATCAACCATTCCAATGATAGTTCCTCTTTTTGTGAAAATGGATGTTGAGAAAGAAAATTCAAATATCTCCCAGAAAATGTGGATTTATGGTACCAATCATATTCCACCGTGTTATTATTTTTTATAATCGTGACATCTAAAAAATTCAACTCACCATCCCCTATCTCCATCGCAAACTGCAGACGAGGATGAAATGAGTTAAACACTTGTAAAATCTCAGAGGTTCTGTTAAAGGGGGCTCCCATGGCAAAGTCATCAACATATCTTACATAAAAAGGGATATGAAACCCTAAGGTGTTCAAAGCTTTCATGTCTATGTCCTGTAATACAATGTCTGCAATTACCGATGATAAAGGTGAGCCCATAGGCATCCCAAATTTTTGTCTGTAAATGCAGTTGTCAAAAAAAAGTAAGCACAGTAAAAAATTAGCCGTAAAGAAATAAAAAATTCTTCTTTCGAAATATTATTTATAATTAAATTTATAATTAAATTTAATTTTTCAGAATATTGAAACAATTAATCGTCTGCTTTGGCACTGTATAAGGGTTACCATAAGCGCCGAAATAAAGCATCGGCTGCTCAGGCGCCGTATAAACGCTGTCGTAAACGCTGTATTAAAACATCGATTGCTCTAACACTGTATAAGGGTTGCCGTTAGCGCAGAAATAAAACATCAGCTGCACTGACGCTGTATGAAGACTAAATGTATAAGCATTAAAACGAGTGCAATAAAGTTCTGGCTTGCCCTAGGTATCGATATATTACTATAAATAATAAAAATTTCTTATCGTAGTCGAAGAACTTTATGATATTTCAAAGTATCATTAAGAAATAAATCTCTATATCAAAGATCGTGTTAAAATCGGAGACGAAGAAAATGAGATTGCGTTCTCACGAGAATGGGCCCATTCTTTATTTTTAGTATAATCATACAATCCGTATGATCTAGATTTTAATGGGTCATGGGTGCTTTGAGGCTTACCTTATTGAGATACAGTATAACGCGTCGCCGATTTGTACGCATTGTCATGTGACTACGGATACGGCAATGCACACGCTGTTGTTTTGCCCGTCTTAGTCCGCAGAGAGGATGTCATGTCATTTTGAGCGGTTGGGCCTCCATGTTCTTCACAGGGCATACGATTCTATTGTCAGGGCGGCTATGTGCTCCGTTGCGTGTTGGATGGCCCTCGCGGATTTCTATGAGGCCGTCGTGCGCAAGAAAGAGCGGGCCGAATGGGAGCGTCAGGCTCTGGAGAGGCAAAGGGCTCTTTTAGCTCGGGCCTCTCTAGAGTCTGACGACAACCATGTGCAAAAATGTATATATAATGTACATATTTAGGATCGTGTTTAATATAATATAGGTAGGATAGGATTCTAGGTTTTAGTAGTGTAGCGGACCATGGAGGTGGGAGCGTATATCCGACTTGGGTGCACCCTGATGAAATGCCGGGTAGGCGGTTCCGAGGTGTGTCCAATATGGTCTTGTGGAGTGCTGAATAAGGGGAGTTTTTTAGCAGCGATGATGTCCGCTGTCCTTCCTTATAGGAGGGACGTAAACTCATCGAATCCTGCACAATCAGGAGACCGGCTCCTGGGTATCTTCCCCTCATCCGATTAGGTTTTCCGTCGGAAGCATCTCGGATGAGGGGCTATGTGAACATTCTTCTCCTCCTCACAAACAAAAAAAAAGTATATTCATACAATATTACAAATTCATTCTGCTGCAATCGAAATAAACATTAAAGGTCGTTGTATAATCGGAGAGACGAAGAAAATATGATTGCGTTCTCACGAGAATGGGCGTTGGAGGGGCCTATTCTTTATTTTAAATATATTCACAGAATATTAAGAATTCATTCAGTTGCAATTGAAATAAATATGTAATGTATGGTCGATATTTATTATAATTAAAACAGTTACATACATACTATTAAGTATAATACCTATGTATATGATATATAATTATATATACATACCATATGTTTCAATTGTTTCTAATTATATTGTATGAATTGTAACTTATAGAAGGATACGTGACAAGATTAAAAAACATATACATTTGTGATACTTGCATTACTACAAAGCTGTCCCGTATATCTGTACTCTGAGAAGTATGTGATATATCCCTAAAAAACCATTACAATGAAAAGGTCAGGCAATGTTCAAATATGTAAACAGATCTTCAAAAATGTAAACCTTTAAAAATTGAAATGATTATCTAACAATATATATTATCATGAAAAGTAACTAATATATTATTCAAAGCCCCAGTTCAAAATGAACATACATAGAGCGTATTCTCAAAAATGTAAACCTTTAAAAATTTAAACTTTTATCTGATAATATATTATCTAACAATGTACATATATTACCATGAAAAGTAACTGATATATTATTCAAGATTCTAGTTCAAAGTGAACATACATAAAGCGTATTCTCAAAAATGTAAACATTTGTTACGTCCTGCCCTCCACAAGAATATAATTTTGTTTTTTTGTGTGTATATTTTTGTTTTTTTATCTTTTCGTTCGAGCTGGGTTATTTTTCGTATCTCACATCGCCTATCTAAAATATTTCTATCTGATTAATTATGAATATTCTGTATTGAGAAACCTACTCGGCAATGCGCAATTCTGTCGTGCCGACACCACGTGACGCGCGTGCCGCGAGAACCAATCGGAGCACCTGTGAGGCGCGTGCCGCGTGCCGATGCGTTGCGACAACCCAGATAGACAGATGTACATCAATTTTACTGCAACTTTACGTTGTATTCGATCATAAAATGCTTCATAGATGAGCCTATTATGATTCCAAATATTGTAGTCGTATTTAGTAGATCAGAAAACGAAATATCATGATGCAAATATGATGTAAATATGAAAAACAAAAATCTGATTCTTAGTGTCTTATTTTTACATCATATTTGCATCATGTTTCGTTTACTAAATGTTGCTGCAATATTTCGAATCACAATCGGCTCATCTATAAAGCATTGGATGATTCCAAGACAAACGTGAAGTTGCTGTAAATTATATGTATATTTGTCTACGAGGAATATTTTAACAAAAAAAAATTTAATTATAATTTAATTTGTTTTTTATTTTCAGAATATATATTTATTATAAGAAATATAAATAAACTTTCGAGAATATCAAAATATAAACAGAGAACAGGCTAATGAGAGTTTTTTCGCGGTAAGTCGTGCGAGCAAATGATTTATTAAATACGAAAAAAATCAGAAGTTTTGGCTTACATTCGAGCCATCCTCAGTGTATCTGATCCATATACAATCAAAATTCTTAGCTGGTTTGATATCCTATTGATAGAATATCAAACCAGCTAAGAATTTTGATTGTATTGTATATGGATCAGATACACTGAGGATGGCTCGAATGTAAACCGAAACGTCTGATTTTTTCGTATTTAATAAATCATTTGCTCGCACGACTTACCACGAAAAAACTCTCATTAGCCTGTTCTCTGTTTATATATATATATTTTTTGATATATTTATTAATTAAGTTTATTAGTTATATTTTTATGTACGCGCGAGGGTCACTATTTATATTTTGAGCCTAATAATAAAAATAATAATAAAAAAACAATAATTTGTCATTTATTGTTTTTCAAAATATTCTCCTTTATGATCTATACACTTTTACATGCGTTCGAACCACTTGTCAAAGCATTTTTTCCATTCCGTTTGAGACATCTCCAAAATATGGTCTTTGAACGCATCAACGGCTTCTTCTGCCGACGAAAATCGTTGTCCACACAATTTATTCTTGACGTTCGGGAACAAAAATAAGTCATTTGGTGCCAAATCAGGACTGTACGGCGGATGACCCATTAATTCGATTTTTTGAGTGCTCAAATAGTCGGTTGTTAGACGAGATGTGTGACAG
>NW_017297574.1:158898-162419 GCF_001594075.2 Trachymyrmex cornetzi
ACTTTCGTCGGTGAGCGAACGGTGACCACGATTAAATTCGTTATACCAGCGTTTCACAGTGGCAAAGGATGAGGCTTTATCGCCAAAAGTGGAAGTAAGTTGATCGATGCACTCCTGTCTTGATAATCCACGTTGAAAGTCGTATTAAATCATTGCACGAAAATTTTCAAGAGTTAATTCCATTTTTTCGCTGAGACACAATTTTCAAGTGACTGTAAACAATACAAATCGCGCTCAAATAACAAAACATTCTGAAGAAAGTTATGGTCAAAAATGTCAAACTTTCTAGTGGAAACGTCCAATGGCACCTGACAACACTCAGTGTTGCCAAGGCTCAAAATATAAGTAGTGCCCCTCGTATAAGATAAACTTTTTGAGAAGCATTACGCACCAATCACTGTGCCAAATCCCAATTGCCCATTTGTCCTTTATATATTTTTATTACTTTTACAGAGTAATCGAGAGGGTGGGTGAAATAAAGGCACAATTCTACTTAGGCTCTTTTTCAAGAAATTAGTTTTTTTATATATTGATCGTAATAGAAAAATATTGTAACATGTAACTTCTGAAGGACACAAATTTCTTTGATATTGTTTATGTATAATAAAAAAGTAACAAGTTATTTTAATTTTTATTAAAATATCAAGATTTTGTAATTAGACCTTTATTTCGCCCATCCCCTCAATTATTACAACACTTGAAGTACGAAAAGTATTACATTAGAGCGTTATTTCCAAAAGTTCTATACTCTCTAAATCTGAATCAGTGGATAGTCATGCACTAATTACCCAGTGGCATACTTGGCACTGATAATCAGTGAAATTCAATTAAAAAGGGAAGAATGTTTGAGCATTACATAACTAAAATACTGATATGTACACATTAATTTCAATTTTCCAATACCATATTCATTGAATTTAAGCATTAAAGCAAGGTTAGTTAAATCACATAATAAAGATTAGCTAGATTAAGCATCTCACATTTAATTCACTGATTACCAGTGACATACTTGGCACTGATATCAGTGATTATCCACTGATTCATATATAGAGAGTTGCGAAGCGAATATGTATCACGTCAAATAATCAGTACAGTTTTTACTCGTATAGCTTCTTTATACTTGACCCGAAAATTTTTTATTTATGAATTTTGGGCTTACTTAATATTTACTCGTTTCAGACAATAAGGCAATGTTTTTTGATCAATAAATCACTCGCTAAAAATACGGTGTAAACTCAAAATCGGAAGTTGATATGAAAATTCGAAATTTTACTAAAGAAAGATTGGAGGCTTTTAATCTGAACCATTTTCATAACTCTTTTATTTCAATATTCCATCCATCGAAAGTTTTTTGAGAGCAGGCTGCCATGTTCATTTTCCGAGTCATTAACAAATTGGTACTCTGGAATTACAAGCAATCATTTTTCATTGTACGGGCTAGTATAAAGAACCTCCGCAAGCTCCATGCAAAAAATGCCCGTTTTCGGTACCTCGATTTTTGAAACTTTTATTATGCCAAATAGTTACATATAATGACCCAATAACTCCTGCAAAATTTCAAGATGAGCATGCAGCCCGTTCAGGAAATAGAGGGGGTTAAAGTTGACCATGTCCGATAACGAAATATATCAATTCAACATTTGAATTCGAACAATAACGTCTAAAGCAAAGTCAACATAAATTACTATTTTTTGCTGCTGATTATAAATATGCCTGGTATAGTCTTGCGTACTTTGTGCGCGTAACATAGACGTGCCATAGACGAGGGGGCAGCGGCATGCGGTGTTCGCGGCACGTCGTATAGCGCATCGCACTTTTCTCCGTGTACGGAATCTTAAAAACAAAAGACAATTAGCAGATCGTCATTTCATTTACATTACATTCCACACCAAGTATTATTTAAATCGTGCCTTTGCAAAGGCAGTTCAATAAAAGTAATTTTCCATAATCTGAAAATATTGTTATTTGAAAAATATTGGGTTTAATAGATATTAAGCTTTTTCTTATTTTCTTTTTTCATGATAATGTTTTTAGAAGCATAGATGCTCGTTAACTGTTTAAAAAGTTTTTGTATATCCTACTGAAGTAGTTCGATTTTCTAATAAAAATGCCTTTCGTCAATTGCGTTATCTGTGAAAAACAAAAACGAAATAAAGATGACAAGTTTTTCCCTGTTGACTCTATGCAAAACCCTATAACAGTTATCAATAATATGAGACAATTTCGCAACTCAAAGAAACGTAAGTTTAGCGAAATTGATGATATTCCATCGAATTCCAAACTCTGCAGAGGTTGCTATGTATTATGGAAAAGTTCAAATCTTGTAACTGATCTTAATGATCCAGATTTATCTATATACCGAAAAGGTATCTGTTCTCACAATCGATGCACTTTTTCATGTCAAAGTTCAGCAAATCTTCTTGTTGTCCCACCGTTGATTCGTCGTGATCTTCTTATGAATTACAAATTCCTTGTTCCATCTGATGCTCGAATGTATTCTGTACATGTCGGTAATACTAATTACTGGCCTCTTGTCAAACAATCTACAGAAGTACCATCTGAAGATCAAGTTTTAATTAGTGATTTAATGTTTGAGTATTATAAAGAACTAAAATCAGAACATGAAATAACTTTTGATATGAATAACATCGATTCGGTTGATGATAGTACCTTTAAAGCTTGGTTTGCGTACAATAAAGAAGAGTTCAAGAAAATCTGTACTTATGCTGAAAAAAGTAATTCAGTGCATGTAGGTGTTCTTCTGTGTAAATTGCGAACAGCTCTCTCAAATCAGCAGATTAGCTTTTTATTTGGAGTTTGCGAAACAACTGTTGGCAATTATATTAAAATAGCAATAGAAGACTTAATTGATCATCTGGTTCCTAAATTCATTAACAGTGATAACCGTACAGAACTCATTAATCATGTTACTCCTATGTCAAAAGCCCTATTTGACATACCAATAGATAAAACTTGTTTGATATTTGATGCAACTTATCGCTTGGTAAAAAAGTCCAAAAACTATTCCGGACAAAAGCAATTATGGAGTGAGCAAAAAAAAATGCCACTTATGAAACCCATGGTAGGATGCACTTCTGATGGTTGGGTACAATTTGTTCTTGGCCCATTTGATGCAACCCATAATGATGCAACAATATTGAAAGATTGCTTTCAAAGATACCCATCCGAAATGAGTATTATTCATGAAAATGATGTAATTTTAGTTGATAGGGGTTTTCGAGACGTTATTCAATTTCTTACAGAACATAAAGGAGTAAAGGTTCATTGTCCAGGACTTGGTCAATTAAATACTCTAGATGCAAACCTTTCTCGATTTGTTACCAAATGTCGCTGGATTGTTGAACAAGTTTTTGCCAGACTCAAAATGAAGTTCAAAATATTTGCAATTCCAGCTCATAATTCCACACTGATTCACGATTATCAAGCACTTCTGATAGCATTTGCCTTGCTAAACTTATTCCATCAACCCATTCTTTCTGATAGGATAAATGAGGATGTTG
>NW_017297574.1:163345-171041 GCF_001594075.2 Trachymyrmex cornetzi
ATGGTCAACTTTAACCCCCTCTATTTCCTGAACGGGCTGTATGCTCATCTTGAAATTTTGCAGGAGTTATTGGGTCATTATATGTAACTATTTGGCATAATAAAAGTTTCAAAAATCGAGGTACCGAAAACGGGCATTTTCTGCGGAGGTTCTTTCAAATCGAATCTCAATAAACGACTTTTATATTAGGTGTTAAACTTAATTCCTGCCGTTTTTTTGTCTCCAAAATTAATTTGTTTCGAAGGGAAGATGAATGAATACCTTAATCAAAATAATTTCCTCTATTTTCTACTACTTTTTCCCATCTCTCTGGCAACAGGGCAATCCCACGACGATAGAACGCGGCGTCTTTCGAGGCGATCCATTCATCCACCCATTTTTGGACTTCGTTGTGATTGGAGAAGTCCGTAAGTGCGTGTTGCATCGTTCGGAAGAGATGGTAATCCGACGGTGCCAAGTCTGGAGAGTATGCTGGATGCGAGAGAACTTCCCATTTAAGCTCTAGAAGTGCCTACTTCACACTTTTCGCGACATGCGGTCGAGTGTTATCATGCGACAAAATGACTTTGCTTCGATTGTTGGCTACGGATGATCATTTTTGCATCAGTTCGTCACTCAATCGGCCTTTGAAGTAACATTTAACTGTTTCGACAACTCTAAAAGCGTTTGAGCTGGATTTTCATCAAGCAATTCTTACAGCTCGATATCTTCAAATTTTTTCAGCTGTCCTGGACGTTCTTTGTCTCTCACATCAAAATCACCGTATCGGAAGCGTTCAAACCAAACTCTACATGTTCTTTCCGATTTCCGGAGTTTCATCACCATACACTTCGGATAATAAGTGATGCGCTTCAACTGCGGTTTTCTTGAGGTCGAAGTAGTGAAGAAGCACATGTCGGAAAAACAGCTTATCGCGATTCATTTTCAATCGATTGGAAAATCTCTTTGGCATCGAGAAATCTAACCTGTGAGGACTGAATCACTTTTAGCGATGTCTAAACTACAAAAGACATATGACTTCATCGCCGAAACTCGCCAGCATTGGAGCCAGCATCCTCTAGTAGCGAGCGGCAGGAATTAAGTTTAACACCTAATATTATGTGCACTAAGAATAACATATCGCACTTTTTTCTAGAATTAAATTGTAGTCTGTTTTACTTGTATGTAGGTATGTTCGTTTTGAACTCGCATCTTCGATACCATATGAGTTACTTTTCATGATAATATAT
This sequence comes from Trachymyrmex cornetzi, assembly GCF_001594075.2. Classification (NCBI taxonomy): domain Eukaryota; kingdom Metazoa; phylum Arthropoda; class Insecta; order Hymenoptera; family Formicidae; genus Trachymyrmex; species Trachymyrmex cornetzi. Next base: position 164,575 of record NW_017297574.1, read on the forward strand.
TATTAAATTTAGATAATATACACTTTATGTATGTTCACTTTGAACTGGCAGCTTCAATAATATATCAGTTATTTGTCGTGGTAATATATGTTGTTAAATAATCATTTAAATTTTTAAAAGTTGAAATTTTTGAAGATACACTTGATGTATGTTCACTTTGAACTGGCATCTTTAATAATACACTAGTTACTTGTCATAGTAATAATATGTTATCAGACAATCATTGAAATTTTGAAAGGTTTACATTTTTGAAAATACGCTTTATGTATGTTTACTTTGAACTAGGACCTTGAATAATATAGTTACTTTTCACGATAATGTATGTATATTGTTAGATAATATATTATCAGATAAAAGTTTAAATTTTTAACGGTTTACATTTTTGAGAATACGCTTTATGTATGTTCACTTTAAACTGGGATTTTGAATAATATATTAGATACTTTTCATGATAATATATATTGTTAGATAATTATTTCAATTTTTAAAGGTTCACATTTTTGAAGATCTGTTTACATTTTTTAACATGGCTTGACTTTTCATTGGAATGATTTTTTAGGGATATTATTAATATTTGATCAACATAAAATGTCTACACACAATCACAGAGACCTTTTTATTATTACAAGATTACATAGGGTGCGTTCAGGGAGCTCACTACCAGTGCTATGTAGCGCTACCGCTGTTCAGGGAGCCAACTGATAGCACTATGGCCTAGTTTACACCCTACGTTTAGGCCACCACCTATACTCTAAATCTAATCTAAACACGACAGGTCGCGACGGTGTAAATACTTATAACTTCGCTTAGGTGAGGGATCTTTTTCAAGATCCCTGACATCTCTTAGAGAGACTGCACGACCTACCTAGCTTTAACGCATGTAAATGCAGGCAGACGACCTAAAGGCGTAAAGTGTACTAAGAAACTAATAGATGACTCTATTTCATGTTTTGTAATGTGCAATAAACTGTGTACATAGAAATGGATTTTATATTAGTGGATTTTATATTATAGGTCTATATTGGGGTAAACGCTCCGTTCGAGACCTGTCTTAGGTAGGGTAAAGGTCAAGGTATAGGTCAGGTCGTTGGGTGTAAACTAGGCCTATGAAACACTATCGTGACGCTATTGTTGGTAGTATTTGACGTTATGACTCACGCTACGAATGCTATCGTCAAAGAAGCATTGTGTTGATAGCATAGCGGTCGTGTGCTCCATGAACAGCAATAGTGTAGTGAATACTAAAGTGAACATTGTTGGCTGATACTTCGAAATGAATGATCGCAATAGTATTCATTATACTTAGCTTTTAAAATGGATTACATGAAAATGGAATTGCGTGATGAAGAGTTACAGGAAAGTTATATGTTAAAATTGAGTCCAACGGATGTCATTAAAACAAAAAAGGTAATTATTCAGTTTAGTTACTGTATCTCAAAAATCAATAAAATTAGGCTTCGACGCGTTTTTGCATGAAACGAAAGAATCTGGCAAAAAAAGTGTCGCTCTGCCCTGTGAGCCGAGATATTAAGCATTAAAGTTGACGACTATTGAGGTTAGGAAATCTGCCACTTTCGCGAAATACTGCGATGCAAGCATGCATTGCGGTTGCCTTTTTCATGCCCTGTGACAATTCACTACTTTAAAAACAATTCACTGCTTTAAAAACAACAATTCACTGCTTTAAAAACAATTCGTTGTTTTAAAAACAACAATTCACTGTTTTAAAAACAATGCACTGCTTTAAAAACAATTCACTACTTTAAAAACAATTCACTGCTTTAAAAACAATTCACTGCTTAAAAAACAATTCATTGCTTTAAAAACAACAATTCACTGCTTTAAAAATACAAATTTACTGTTAATGCAAAGAATTAGTAAGGGAATGTCGTACAGGTTGGGACGGGTTTCGTTTTTGGTGTGTGGTATTGAAACGAATGGGAATGACGTTAAATAAAAAATACCAATAAAAAAGTATGGTCATTGGCTACAACTTTGCTATAGAAAATTATTTGATATCGTGTTCGAGTCAGAAGTTACAGACATTTTAATGAAAACACCTTTTTCGGCCAAAAAAGAATTTGCCGTATAAGTTGGGACACTTTCTAAAATATGAAAAATGAGCCAAAAAATGCATGTTATTAATATGATTATTATTAAATGAACATTACGTATCATTCTGTCAGTAATTACAAACTTTTTTGAAGTTAATCAGAATCACAATTTGCGCAGGTAAAAAAACTCGTTCGCATATTAGCGCATTTTAAGTGCACAGCGCGTTTGCACGTGTTGCATTCGACGGAGTTGTAGCGAGTCGGTTTGCGAGGCATGTTTTTCATGCATATAATGCAAAAATCGACATCATCATCATCATCATCATCATCATCATCATGATCATCATCATCGTCCTCTGATGACGAAGAAGAAGTCGATTTTTTCTTCTCGTGTTTTTTTGCAGGTTGCTTCCGTGCCGATTCTTTCGATGCAGGTTGTTTCCTTTTTAGTAGCCTCTTTTCTTTATTCGCGGTGGCTTTTTCTTTAGCAACCAATTTTTTTTTTCCTTTTCTTTCGCTTCGGAGATATTTTCCGGCGATGTTAAAACGCAGCTCTTCATTGGTTTCCGGCCACGATTACATTTTTTGCCTGGAGTTGAAGCACACAAAGGTCCGACGGAAGACAAAATCGAGGACATCGTACTTGATGTTTTTGATGTACTGGTCTCTTCATGCGCAACTATTTCATTGACTATGACATTGCGAAAAACTACGAAAGACATGAAATGAAAGAAATACGTCACAATAATACAAAATTCTATCATAAATATAATTGCATGCATCAAATGTTATTAAAATATCATTTAAATGGCATCGCAGTGTCTTGGGATAAAAAAACGTGCTGTCCCAACTTATACGACACAAGTGTCCCAACTTGTACGGTAGACGCCATTTCGTGAAAGCCGAAAAATACTTTTCCACGACACTACGTTTCGATTGCCGTTTCACACCATTAAACTACACTGAATACAAGACTCATTCAGCATACTTACGTGAAATAATAAAATTTACTTCTCCAAATAAACCGCATGCAAAAACTACGCAAAAGATCTTTTTCGTTACACAATTTACGACGCACGTAATACACAGTTTTTCAACACGTGTTCTTCGGTCTAACGCACATGAAACGTTTGTTTACAAGCAAACTTTATATCCCCAATCCTTAGATAGACGTCGCCACAATGCACAATCGAGATATTCAGCTGTCCCAACTTGTACGGTGTCCCAACATGTACGACATTCCCTTATGTTTAAAATAGTGTATTGTTTTTAAGGCAATTATGGCTGTTCTACAATGTGGTTTTTGTTTCCTGTTTCTTGCTGTTTGTCTCTTGCCTTCTTGATCAAAAAGGCAAGAAACAAACAGGGACAAACAGCAAGAAACAGGAAACAAAAACCACATTGTAGAACAGCCATAATTGCCTTAAAAACAATACACTATTTTAAACATACTAATTCTTTGCATTAACAGTAAATTTGTATTTTTAAAGCAGTGAATTGTTGTTTTTAAAGCAATGAATTGTTTTTAGGTGAATTGTTGTTTTTACAGTACTGAATCGTTTTCAAAGTAGTGAATTGTTTTTAAAGCAATGAATTGTTGTTTTTAAAACAATGAATTGTTTTTAAAGCAGTGGATTGTTTTTAAAGCAGTGAATTGTTTTTAAAGTAGTGAATTGTTACAGAGCATGAAAAAAGTAACCGCAATGCATGCTTGCATCGCAGTATTTCGCGACAGTGACAGATTTCCTAACCTCAATAGTCGTCAACTTTAACGCTTAATATCTCGGCTCACAAGGCAGAGCGACACTTTTTTGCCAGATTTTTTCGTTTCATGCAAAAATGCGTCGAATAAACCTAATTTTATTGATTTTTGAGGTGCGGTAGCTAAACTGAATTACCGCAAAAAATTATAAGGTTATGGTTGTCCAATATTTTGTAATTATACAGTTTATCTAAAAAATCAATAAAATTAGACTAGTTCAATGCGTTTTTGCATAGAACGAAAGAATCTAGCAGAATCTAAAAAATCTTGCTCTTGCTCCATTTTGCCGTATGCGGTATGATTAGGGCAAACACTACACTATTACTGTTCACAGAGCTTGTATTCGCTAGCGCTATCTTGACTTTGTGAACAGACTGAACAGAGATGGTAGCGTTAGCGTTGATAGTGAGGTAGCGTTAGCGTTGGTAGTGCGGTAGCGAGCTCCCTGAACGCACCCATAGAGTGCGAGCACAGTTACGAACTCTTTTATTATTCGTAAAATAATATAAACTGCGAACATAATCACAGACTTTCTTATTACTTTCCACGTAATTTGAATATGTAATTAATAAACACCCCACGCGAGTGAAAAACTGGAGATTTTTCTCGTCTGCTAGAGAGAACTGGAGATTAGTCCTCAAAACTGGAGTCTCCAGTCGAAATCTGGAGACTTGGCAACCGTGATCATGTGGCGTGTGTGCGTATGTGTGTGTGTGTGTGCCTGCCAAGCGTATGTGCCGGCGCGCGCGCAAGTGAGTGAGCAAATGAGTGAGTGAGTGAGTGAGTGGGTGTGTGGGTGTGGGTGTGTGTGTGTGTATGGGGGGGGGGAGGGATACAATTCGTTTCACGCATTGACTGCATAGATGCAGCGTGTCACATGCTAGAACCAAGAGGCCACTGTAATGATCTTGTTACCAATAGCGACAAGTATGAGAACCTTTCATTTTACGTAAAACATAAAAATTATATAGTCATATTTAAGCCCGATCACGGTCGCTTGAAGGGAAAGTAGGTTTTTTAAAATATGCAAACTTTGAGCATTTTTACTGAAAGCGTCAAGGTTGAATGTTGCTGTAATCGATGGTTAATACCCTTATTCTAAGACGGGGGAAACTCCCATAGAGCGAGAGAGAGAGAGAGAGAGAGAGAGAGAGAGAGAGAGTGTACCTCTCAGAGCTGCGTTCAGATTCCCTGGATGCATCTAGACACACAGAAAATGTTCAGATACCTTTTAAGTGCTTTTATTGGGCGTTTGGGTGGAACGTTCAGATTCCTCTATCTACCTGAGAGAATGGAATGGATGGTAGTATTAAAGACTTCCTGTGTCGTCCTAGCATATTTGACATGCATTTATACAAAAATTTAAATTTCAGGTTATGCCTGCGCGCGCGCAATAAACAGTACAAACCATAACTAAAAGGTAGCCAAGTATTTAATCATCTAAGTTATACAGGTCGAGACTTAAGATATTAATAAGATATCTTATATCTTTTATCATTATTATATACACTTAGTCAAAGAAAAAGCGGTACAGCCGAAAAGTTGGAAAAATTTACGAAACTTCAAATGCTCGTAACTCAATGAATAATTACGATACAGAGGTGTTAAGAAAACGAAAATGAAGCTTGAAGTCTGTACTTTGAAGAACTTCTAATGTCGATTGAGTGGCATTAATAATTTTCCAATGGCCGATCATAGAGTGAGGATCTACAAAATTGATAAGTAGAACCTCCTATTTCCAGAGTTGCACGGAGTAAAGCAGTTGATGCAGTTTAATGGGATAAAAAGGCGTGAAATTTCAAAATCTCTCCTTCAAATGCGCTTTTGCAGAACTCAATACGATAATTTTTCGCCAAGATATGACAATTTAAAAAAAAAAACAATTTTTTATACAAAATAATGATGAATTGTGAATTGTAATGCTGCCATTATCAGTTCAAACCATAGCAATTCTAAAACGTTGGTTGTTTGAAATCACGTGTGCGTGTGTGCGTGTGCGTGCGTGCGTGCGTGCGTGCGTGCGTGCGTGTGCGCGCGCGCGCGTCACAGCAGAGAAAAGGACTCCATATCATTCCCGCAATATTTATCGAATTATAAATTATCTTAGAATTGCCATGGTTTGAACTGATAATGGCAGCATTACAATTCATCATTATTTTGTATAAAAAATTGTTTTTTTTTCAAATTGTCATAACTTGGCGAAAAATTATCTTATCGAATTCCGTTAAAGCGTTTTGAAAGGAAGATTTTGAAATTTTATGCCCTTTTTATCCCATTAAGCTATACCAACTGCTTTACTCCGTGCAACTCCGGAAACAAGAGATTCTACCTGTCAATTTTGCATGTCCTTACTTTATCAGTAACCATTAAAAAATTATTGATACTACTCAATCGGCATTAAAATTTTCTCAAAGTACGAACTTCAAGCTTTATTTTCGTTTTTTTCACACTCTGTATCATAATTGTTTACTGAGTTACGAGTATTTGAAGTTTCGTAAATTTTTCCAACTTATCTGCTGTACCGCATTTCCTTAAATGTGTGAGTGTATATTTTATGTTCAAAAATAAGAGACACTACAAGTCTCTTATCCCGCACCATCAAAGTCCATTTTTGGAGGTTGCATAACTAATAAAATATAAAAAATTTTGAA
>NW_017297574.1:171619-171936 GCF_001594075.2 Trachymyrmex cornetzi
CATTTCTCACCCTCGCCTGCTGAAAGTGACCGATGGTCAGTCAGGGTCGTAATCTTGACAATGTTAATATGTGGGAGGGTCAGGGTCGTAGGAGGTGAATTGTCCATTTTAATTTTAATAGTTTTTCATACTCTCGCCTGCTGAAAGTGTCCGATGGTCATTTAGGTCTAGGTATTTACCGCGTTTACGAAGAAGGTGTCTATTAACCATCTAGGTAATAGCCATCGAGGAATTAAGCGTCTAGATGTTTGCCGTTGAGGAAGTGGGTGTCGAGGTGTCCGCCGTCGAGGAAGTTGGAGTCTAGGTGATCGCCGTCG
>NW_017297574.1:172098-172311 GCF_001594075.2 Trachymyrmex cornetzi
CTAGGTGTTGTCTACATGTACGCCTTCGAGGAAATTGGAATCCAGGTGTTCGCTGTCGAGGAAATAGGCATCTAGCTGTTTGCCGTCGAAGAAGTAGGTGTCTAGGTGTTGTCTCCATGTTCGCCTTCGAGGAAGTTGGTGTCTAGGTGTTCGCCGTCGAGGAAATGATATTAATGTGAGATGGGTGACTGCTAAATCGCCGTATCCGCAGTC
>NW_017297574.1:172479-172964 GCF_001594075.2 Trachymyrmex cornetzi
GTTCCAATTATTGATTATTTTAGAAATTCGCTGCTGTACAGTGTTCAATACTTTCGCTCCATTTGGCACAGTCAGAGTTTTCAATTTTGCAAATATGGTGAAAACTAAATGATGCGTGATGTAATTATAACGTACTGAAACATAAATACAATAACGTAAGTACTAAATATAATAACTTTTTTACAAAAAAAATATAATAATGTTTCGTTTTATAACGTTTCGTTTTATAATACACTACTCAACAAAATCTAGGGAACACTTTCAAACACGCTAAAAATTGGGCAATATTCAGAACACCATAATTCAATGAAAAATCATCGCAGACATAAAATTAAAAAAGGATTTTAAAGGTTGAAATCTCTACTTTCGAAATCTATAATTGAAATTTCAATATAACTAATACTTTACGGAGTTATACGGACATAAATGGATATCCGTCAAATCTAGAAATTTTTTACAAAATTTACAAAGGTCTATGGCGTGAG
>NW_017297574.1:175307-176289 GCF_001594075.2 Trachymyrmex cornetzi
TATAATAATTCGTAATTTACGGGACAATGCTCTCCTCACGCAGTGATTAATGTTTTGCCGTGAATGGATAACAATGGTAAAAAAGCAAAAATGTGGCACTGTGATGAGAACAGATGCTACATAAGTGATACTTCCATTGAGAAATTTATTTCGTTCTTGGAACAGTTCGAAGGAAGTACTTTGAAGAAGATAATGAATGTTAAGTTCATGGCGCGACTACAAAATTGTTCCGTTTCACATGTAAGTAGCAGATTAGGGCATCCTCCAGAATGCTATGTAAATCCTAATCTTTGCAAGTCATATATTGCAACGATAAGCACTTTATCGCCACATTTTCCTTTCGTGAGGAATATTCGAAGAAATGTTTATAAATTGATAGGCATTTATAAGCAGTTTCATCAATTGTTTTCAGCTTTGAGATTTGTCAATATGGATAAAAAATCATTGTAAATTGTTTCAAATTTGCAATGATTTAAAGAATAAAGCAAGATGTTATCCAAGAAATGTAACGGATGTTAGTTTGGACGAGGAAAAGATTTTCTCGCAAAATTACGAAGCGTTTAAAGTTATGAAAAATCGATTGTTAGATCTACCACGTTTTCCTTGTATCTCTTGCAAAAAATTATGTGAGTAGAGACGTTTCTAAACTTGAGAAGCTGAGAAAAACAATAGACGGACCTTTCTGGAAAGATCTGATGGCCCACGTAACAGTATATAATAGTGATACTGAATTCATTTGTAAGTTTTGTTTGGGCAAATTTCACAAAGGCGTGTTGCCTTCAATTTGCGTTTTAAATAATCTTGCCGTTAAACCATTACCAGATGTTTTGTCGGATTTTAATGATTACGAGAAAATGTTAATCAAGAGAGTGAGCAGCTTCCAAGTAGTACAAACGATGGGTGCTGTTTCCAACAAACATATGCCGCACAGACAAATGATTCGCAAAGTAAAAGGTAGAACATTTCATTTGCCTCTGCCTTT
>NW_017297574.1:180017-180388 GCF_001594075.2 Trachymyrmex cornetzi
TTAATGGCGATGAAATTCTACTGATAGCAGAAGATGATGTCGACTGTGCTCCAGCAATGAAGAAAAAAGTGCACAAAATTTTAAAAGACAAAGATGAAAGTTTCGGAAACAGCTGGTATTGAAAGAGTAATAGCGATTAAAATTGGCACTAAAGTGATGATTCGACGAAACATTGATGTCACTTTGAGATTTGTCAATGGAACGATAGGCATTGTAATTGCGATTCATCGCTCTGTTGATGGAAATCGTATTGATTCCGTTACAATAGTTACTTCTAATAAACAAGTCATAATAACGAGAGTAGATATTAAATTCGAAGTATTCCACAAAATAGTGGTACATCGGAAACAATTTCCATTGTCTCTCAGTTA
>NW_017297574.1:183448-187151 GCF_001594075.2 Trachymyrmex cornetzi
AATAATGTCGAAACTTTTACAGAGTTCCCGTAAGGAATAATACAAATATAGTAAACCAAGATTTTGTAATTAGACCTTTATTCCGCCGATCCCCTCAATAATGACACCATTACGAAAAGTATCATATTAGAAGTACGAAAAGTATCATATTAGAACGGTATTTTCTAGAAAGTTCTAGAAGGAAGTGAATATATTACGTGAAATAATCAGTAAAGTTTTTAACCGTATAGCTTGTCTGTAACTGACTCAAGAATTGATATATTTTATTGTCATGATAATATATATTGTTAGATAATCATTTAAACTGTGAACTGGCACCTTTATTAATATATCAGTTACTTGTCATGGTAATATATTATCAGATAATCATTTGAATTTTTGAAAGTGTTAACTTTGAATTGGTATCTTAAATAACATATCAGTTACTTATCATGGTAATATATCATCAGGGAATCATTTAAATTTTTAAAGGTTTACATTTTTGAGAATACGCTTTATGTATGTTCACTTTGAACTGGCACCTTTATTAATATATCAGTTACTTGTCATGGTAATATATTATCAGATAATCATTTGAATTTTTGAAAGTGTTAACTTTGAATTGGTATCTTAAATAACATATCAGTTACTTATCATGGTAATATATCATCAGGGAATCATTTAAATTTTTAAAGGTTTACATTTTTGAGAATACGCTTTATGTATGTTCACTTTGAACTGGCACCTTTATTAATATATCAGTTACTTGTCATGGTAATATATTATCAGATAATCATTTGAATTTTTGAAAGTGTTAACTTTGAATTGGTATCTTAAATAACATATCAGTTACTTATCATGGTAATATATCATCAGGGAATCATTTAAATTTTTAAAGGTTTACATTTTTGAGAATACGCTTTATGTATGTTCACTTTGAACTGGCACCTTTATTAATATATCAGTTACTTGTCATGGTAATATATTATCAGATAATCATTTGAATTTTTGAAAGTGTTAACTTTGAATTGGTATCTTAAATAACATATCAGTTACTTATCATGGTAATATATCATCAGGGAATCATTTAAATTTTTAAAGGTTTACATTTTTGAGAATACGCTTTATGTATGTTCACTTTGAACTGAGACTTTGAATAATATATCAGTTACTTTTCATAATAATATATATTGTTACATAATTATTTCAATTGTTAAAGGTTTACATTTTTGAAGATCTGCTTACATTTTTTAACATGGCTAGACTTTTCATTTTAATGATAGCTTTGGGCTATATAATTTATATTAAATCTGATAAATTTACGTTACTATAATATTTGTTGTAACCGATATGCCTGTAAGACACTCTCTTATCTTGAAGTGCGTTACAAATCCTAAACCGCTCCAGTACTTTTCACTAGGCTCCGTCCACTCACCCAGTCACCCAGCGATTACCTACCCAGTAAGGAATCTGAACGCAGCCCAAAAAGGTGCAAGAGGTCGCCATACTGTGTCAAAGTGGTAAATTTTTTCTGAAAATATTTATCAATTTGACCCAGTACAACGACCCTTTGTACCTTTCTGAGGGGTATAGGAGTTTCCCGCGTTTTGGAATAAAAGTATTAACTATCGATTGCAACAACAATTAACCTTGACGTTTTCAGTAAAAACGCTCAAAGTCTGCATATTTTGAAAAGCCCACCTCCCCTTCAAGCAACCGCGATCAGGTAAATATGTATATATGGTTATTATGTTTTACATAAAATAAAAGGTTATCCACTTTCCATACTTGCAACTATTGTTAACAAAATTATTACAGTGACCTTTTGGTCTATGCGCACACATTCAGTAATGACCGCAGCACAGACTTTAGCATAACGCATAACGTAATGCATAAGAGAATCAGCCAATCAGAATCTTTCCTTTTCTTCCATTTCATGGAAAAGAGGAACTTTAGTTGATTTTCTTATGCACTATATGTTATGCGTTATGCAGAAGTTTGCTACGGCCATAAGCTCTATACACACTAGAGTGAGCCTTCCCTATGCTAACGATGGTAGAAGACGGCCGACTGTGCGAGAGTGACAGCTATGCATGTTGGCTATTTCTGCCACACTTTATTAGTATTACCGTTGCTAAAAACATCAACCCCAATTGCGCCTGCTAGATATTGCTCAATATGTTTGTGATACTTAAAAAAAATTAAATTGGAAAATTATTGTTTTGTTAACTACAAAAGTATTTGAGTAAAAGGCAGTATTATTTTCCCCATAAGTAAATATAATTAAAATTAATTTAAAATGTCTACATATACTGCGATGTACTAGAGTTCTTTGATGATACTTAAAAAAATAAAAATAGTAAATTATTTCTCTTTGTTGCTATCGTTGGTAGCAATAGTAGCATAGATACTCTGTTACTTTTGTCTCTGCAGGCTTCTTTATCTGAGATAATATAAGTATAATATATTGCAGTATATGCGAACATATTTTTAATTAATTTTAATTATATTTACCTATAAAAAGTAATATTGCTTTTTACCCAAATACTTTTTTAGTTAACAAAGTAATAATTTACCATTTTAACTTTTTTTAAATATCACAAACACAGGCATATCTCATAATATCCCGCCATCCATACAACTAAGATTGATATTTTTAGCGACGGTAATAGTACTAAAGTGAGGTAGAGACGAGGTGGTAACTACTCTTGAATTCCGGTGTACACTCTGTCAGAAGTCCGATGAAGTCCGGTGAAGTTCCCCCGTGCATGGGAGGCCTTGTCGTGGCACGGGGGCTCACCCTGGACCCCTCTTGGGGGTCCGGGCTGCCAACATCCCACAGTACGGAGTTCCTCGTTAAATAGGGCGCATGGGTCCGGCGCCCCAAGGACCCTTCGTGCTCTTCGGAGCACGAGGGGTCTGCAGGAACTGCCCCTTGAAGGGCGGGACCTCATTGCGCCGGTAGAAGGTAACTCCGACTACAAATCTTGGTGACACGGCACCGATAGAGGGAGGCTTGCTCCCTTCCCGTGGGTGGAGTCCACCACGCCCTCGGGACCCGTGTGGGGCTCTCTCCCTCCCCTTGGGGGAGGGGTGGTTCCCTCGCGTTCCCGGAGACCGAAGAGGCGACGCAGACTTCGTCTGCAGGCGGGTTCTGGCTTAACCATTGAACCCAAGTCAAGATAGGGAAGCGAATGTCTGGAGTGGATACAATTCACATTGCACCCAGACATTCACTATCAGGTTTGCCCAGTGGGCGGTTGTTCTTCATAAACCATCGCCCATTGCACACTGGGTGTCACTGGTAGAGAAGCGGCCCAAGGGCAGTGCGTCGTGCCGTCGTGGGGCGGGCGGCGCGCTGTCTGGAAGTCATGGGGAGGACGCGAGACTTCGCGGATATTTATTCGTGGCGGGGATTGTGCTTTCCGGTGTAGCCGGGCATTTGGGCATCCAAGCGTCCCGGCCTCCGGGCCGCGCGGATTTAATCCGCGGCGGGGCCGGCAGCTAGTGGTCAGACAGCGGGCTGATCACTGTCAGAGTGCCCCAGGGAAATACTCTCATTGCACAGGGGCGTCTCTGGTGTGGGGACGGGAGCCCGCCCGCCTGGCGTTAAGCGTCCCGCCACGCGGGCGGGTTCCTCGTTGGTGTTTAGATTAGGGGGTGGGTGCCGCTCCCCGCGGCATTAAACGTTCAGCTGCGGGGGACGGTGCTCGCTGGCGGGGGG